>NC_067399.1:127424193-127728568 GCF_016432865.1 Antechinus flavipes | reverse complement strand
ACCCTTCTTATCTCCATATAGAAATACATCTACATAACAGCTTAAGCAGTTTAAGATATGGTATCTCACAAAATCTTCAAAAATTCATCAAATCAGAGAGATCCAACTCCAATGGGTGGCACATTTCATGTCCTTTAGTAGTTTCCAGTCATCTCTGATTCATTTTAACTTCTTTTGGGATTTTCTTGGAAGAGAGACTGGAATGGTTTGTCATTTCCTTCTCCAGCTCTTTAACCCAACAAACAGGGTTAAGTTACCTTCCCAGTGGCACACAGCTAGTAAGTATCTGAGGTTAGATTTGAACTTAGGTCTTACCAATTCTAGGACTAGAACTCTTATTGACGGTACCATATACCTGATCTATGTAATACTCTTATGTGAATTAAAAAAAACTGTGCCATGGGAGGAAGGGCAAATCAAATTCCAGAGAGCTTTGTTATCTTTTTTTGGCAAAAAACAAAAACTAAACAAAAATAGAAAAAAAAACAACAAAGAAAAATCAAACTAACTAACAAAAAACAACAATCATTGTTCTACTTTTTGAAATATGGGAACCCTAGTGCAATCACACCTATGGTACATGAACTCCTGTACACTGAGAATAACAAGGATAAAAAAATGAAATTCTCTCTACATAAAAAGAACTTGTTTATCAAAGAATAGGTGTTTTTTTTTTAATAATTATAATTTTTTATTGAAAGAACCCATGCCTGGGTAATTTTTTACAACATTATCCCTTGCACTCACTTCTGTTTTGATTTTTCCCCTCTCTCCCTTCACCCCCTTCCCCAGATGGCACGCAGTCCTATACATGTTAAATATGTCATAGTATGTCCTAGATACAATATATGTTTGCAGAACTGAATGGTTCTCTTGTTGCACAGGAAGAATTGGATTCAGAAGGTAAAAATAACCCGGGAAGAAAAATAAAAATGCAAACAATTTACATTCATTTCCCAGTGTTCTTTCTTTGGGTGTAGCTGCTTCTGTCCATCATTGATCAATTGAAACTGAGTTAAATCTTCTCTTTATTGAAGAAATCCACTTCCATCAGAATACATCCTCATACAGATTGTTGTTGAGGTATATAATGATCTCCTGGTTCTGTTTATTTCAATTAGCATCAGTTCATGTAAGTCTCTCCAAGCCTCTCTGTATTCATCCTGCTGGGCATTTCTTACAGAACAATAATATTGCATAGCATTCATATACCACAATTTACCCAATCATTCTCCAATTGATTGGCATTCATTCATTTTCCAGTTTCTAGCCACTACAAACAGGGCTGCCACAAACATTTTGGCACATATAGGTCCCTTTCCCTTCTTTAGTATCTCTTTGAGATATAAGCCCAGTAGTAGCACTGCTGGATCAAAGGGTATTCACAGATTGATAACTTTTTGGGCATAATTCCAGATTGCTCTCCAGAATGGTTGGATTCATTCACAACTCCACCAACAATGCTTTAGTGTCCCAATTTTCCCTTATCCCCTCCAACGTTCATCATTGTTTTTTCCTGTCATCTTAGCCAATCTGACAGGTGTGTAGTGGTATCTCAGAGTTGTCTTAATTTGCATTTCTCTGATCATTAGTGATTTGGAACACTCTTTCATATGAGTAGAAATAGTTTCAATTTCATCATCTGAAAATTTTCTGTTCATATCCTTTGACCATTGTATCAATTGGAGAATGGCTTGATTTCTTATAAATTTGAGTCAATTCTCTATATGTTTTGGAAATGAGGCCTTTATCAGAACCTTTAACTGTGAAGATGTTTTCCCAGTTTGTTGCGTCCCTTCTAATCTTGTTTGCATTAGCTTTGTTTGTACAAAGGTTTTTTAATTTGATATAATCAAAATTTTCTATTTTGTGATCAATAATGATCTCTATTTCATCTTTGGTCACAAATTTCTTCCTCCTCCACAAGTCTGAGAGATAAACTATCCTATGTTCCTCTAATTTATTCATAGTCTACTTCTTTATGCCTAAATCATGGACCAATTTTGATCTTATCTTGGTATACGGTGTTAAGTGTGGGTCCATGCCTAATTTCTGCCATACTAATTTCCAGTTATCCCAGCAGTTTTTATTAAATAATGAATTCTTATCCCAAAAGTTAGGATCTTTGGCTTTGTCAAACACTAGATTGCTATAGTTGACTATTTTGTCTTGTGAACCTAACCTATTTCACTGATCAACTAATCTCTTTCTGAGCCAATACCAAATAGTTTTGGTGACTGCCGCTTTATAATATTGTTTTAGATCAGGTACAGCTAGGCCACCTTCATTTGAATTTTTTTCCATTAATTCCCTTGAGATTCTCAATCTTTGTTTCTTCTATAAGAATTTTGTTGTTATTTTTTTTCTAGATCATTAAAATATTTTCTTGGGAGTGTAATTGATATAGCACTGAATAAATAGATTAGTTTAGGGAGTATTGTCATCTTTATTATATTTGCTCGGCCTATCCAAGAGCACTTAATATTTTTCCAATTATTAAAATCTGACTTTGTGTGGAAAGTTTTTTGTAATTTCCTGGCTTTCCTTTGGTAGATTCCCAAATATTTTATGCTATTAATAGTTATTTTGAATGGAATTTCTCTTTGTATATGTTGGATTTTGTTGGTGATGTATAAAAATGCTGAGGATTTATGGGGATTTATTTTGTATCCTGCAACTTTGCTAAAGTTATGAATTATTTCTAACAGCTTTTTAATAGAATCTCTGGGGTTCTCTAAGTATACCATCATATCGTCTACAAAGAGTGATAGTTTGGTTTCCTCATTACTTACTCTAATTCCTTTAATCTCTTTCTCAGCTCTTCTTGCTGAAGCTAGTGTTTCTAATATAATATTGAATAATAATGGTGATAATGGGCAAGCTTGCTTCACTCTTGATCTTACTGGGAAAGGTTCCAGTTTTTTGCCATTGCATATGATGCTTATTGATGGTTTTAAATATATGCTCCTGACTATTTTAAGGAAAAGTCTATTTATTCCTATCCTCTCAAGTGTTTTTATTAGGAATGGATGTTGGATTTTATCAAAGGCTTTTTCTGCTTCTATTGAGATGATTATATGGTTTTTGTTAGTTTGATTATTAATATAGTCAATTATGTTAATAGTTTTCCTAATATTGAACCAGCCCTGCATTCCTGGTATAAATCCTAATTGGTCATAGTGTATTATCCTGGGCATGATTTTCTGTAGTCTTTTTGCTAATATCTTATTTAAGATTTTAGCATCAATATTCATTAGGGAGATTGGTCTATAATTTTCTTTCTCTGTTTTCAACCTACCTGGTTTAGGGATCAGTACCATGTCTGTGTCATAAAAGGAGCTTGGTAGGACTCTTTCATTCCCTATTTTATCAAATAATTTATATAGCATTAGGGCCAATTGTTCTTTAAATGTTTGGTAGAATTCACCTGTAAATCCATTCGGTCCTAGGGATTTTTTCTTAGGGAGTTGATTAATAGCTTGTTCTATTTCTTTTTCTGAAATAGGACTATTTAAGCAATTTATTTCTTCCTCTGTTAATCTGGGAAGCCTATATTTTTGGAGCTAGTCATCCATTTCACTTAGGTTATCAAATTTATTGGCATAAATTTGGGCAACGTAACTCCTTATTATTGCTCTAATTTATTCTTCATTGGTGAAAAGTTCTCCCTTTTGATTTTTAAGACTAACAATTTGGTTTTCCTCTTTCCTTTTTCTAATCAGATTTACCAAAGGTTTATCTATTTTATTGTTTTTTTAAAATAAAACCTACTCTTACTTTTATTAATTAATTCAATAGTTTTTTTACTTTCAATATTAGTAATTTCTCCTTTTAATTTTACTATTTCAAGCTTAGTATTTGATGGGGAATTTTTAATTCGGACTTCTTTTTTTTTTTTTTTTTTTAGCTTTTTAAGTTGCAAGCATAGTTCATTGATCTTCTCTTTCTTTATTTTATTCAAGTAAGCCTCTAAAGATATAAAATTTCCTCTTATTACTGCTTTGGCTGCATCCCACAAATTTTGGTATGATGTCTCATCATTTTCATTATCTTGAGTGAAATTACTAATTGTTTCTATAATTTGCTGTTTCACCCAATCATTCTTTAAGATGAGATTATTTAATTTCCAATTACTTTTTGATCTATTTACCCCTAACTTTTTGTTGAATGTAGTTTTTATTGCATAGTAATCTGCAAAGAAAGCATTTACTACTTCTGCCTTCCTGCATTTAATTTTGAGGTCTTTATATTGTAATACCGTGTTTTCCCGATAATAAGACACTGTCTTATTAAATTTTTGGACAGAAAAACACCAGAGGGCTTATTTTCAGGGGAGGACTTATTTTAATGAACATTGATAGCAATTTTAATAAACAGGTAAATGTGAACAAAAAAAATACCTTTATTCAATAATGATCATGTCATCTTCTTCAATAACATCGTCATAAATATCCATACTCTGAATTCCGTCCTGGATGTCTTGCATCACTATTTCTTTCAGAAGAAGTGGACCCAATCTGTCATGTCCAGCAATATAGCTCTCTTTAAATGAACATGTCTTGTCCAGGTAACCTGCTCGTAGTGCCTTGGCGTCACAGCTGTCAGTAATTTTATCCCATGACTTCTTCACCCAAGTCACAACTTCTTGTAGTCATGCTTCACAAAGTTTCCATGCTGATTTCTTTCCATTCTATTTTCAATGTAGTCATTGAGTTTCATGTGCAAATGGTCCTTGAATGGCTTGTTTATTGCAATATCAAGGGTCTGGAGATAGGCAGTCATTCCTGCAGGAATCATTACTTGATCTATTCTTCTCTCTGCAAGGAAGTTCTTCATTTCTTTAGTGCGGTTGAGTTCTTCTTTTATCCTCCATCATGCCCCTTTTATCCTCCATCATGCCCCCTCACTCCCGCTTACATACCGGGTTTTTATGTTGTCTTGCCTCAGCTCTCCTCCGTGGCACTGCTCTCAATGGCGCCAACAAGCAAATCACTGGGGAAGAACAGGATGATGCGCTCACTGCTGCAGCTCTGATTGGATGCAGCTCGGAGTGTGGTGTGTGTTTCACCCGGGGGTGGGGTGGGGGTGGGGACGGTACATACAGAGGGTACCGTAATGTAGCATGTAGCGCAGGGAATCACCAATCACCTTCTCTACAGTAGCAATCTCAATAGGGCTTATTTTAGAGGAATCTTACACAGTAAGGGGAGGGCTTATTTTTGGGATAGGTCTTATTATCGGGGAAACATGGTATATGGTCAATTTTTGTATAGATTCCATGAACTACTGAGAAAAAATTATACTCCTTTCTGTCACCATTCAGTTTTCTTCAAAGGTCTAGCATATCTAATTTTTCTAATATTCTATTTACCTCTTTAATTTCTTTCTTATTTGTTTTGTGGTTTGATTTATATAATTCTGAGAGTGCAAGATTGAGATCTCCCACTATTATAGTTTTGCTGTCTATTTCTTCTTTCAACTCTCTTAACTTCTCCTTTAGGAAGTTAGATACTATACCACTTGATGCATATACATTTCGTATTGTTATAACTTAATTGTCTATATCACCCTTTAGCAAGATATAGTTTCCTTCCTTACCTCTTTTGATTTGATTAATTTTTGCTTTTGCTTGATTTGAGATAAGGGTGACTACCCCTGCTTTTTTTACTTCACCTGAAGCATAATAGATTCTGCTCCAACCTTTTACCTTTATTCTGTATGTATCTTCCTGCTTTAAATGTGTTTCCTGTAAACAACATATTGTAGGATTCTGGCTTTTGATCCAGTCTGCTATCTAACTCTGCTTTATGTGAGAGTTCATCCCATTCACATTTATGGTTAAAATTACTAGTTGTGTATTTCTGCCTTCCTGATATCCCCAGATTATGCATTTCTTTTTCTTTCCCCCTTTACCCTCTTCCCTAGTATTAAACTTATGGGTCCCACTTGTGTCACACAGCTCTCTCTCTTTAGGATCTCTCCCTTCTCCCTTCGAATATCTTCCCCTTTCTTGTACCCTTCCCCTATTACTCTTTTTCCTTTTCCCTTTTCCTCTCCCACTTTTTAATGAGGTGAGAGAAGATTCTCTGTAAAACAAATATGCCAATTATTTCCTCTTCGAGCCAAATCTGATGAGAGTAAGATTCACACAATGTTCCTCCCCCTCTCTAAGTTACCTCAGATATGAAACCTATCATGTAGTTTCCCTGTTTTTATCTCCCCTTTTCCCTCTTTCTGACACTATCCCCTTTCCATTTCTACATCCCTTTTTTATGTTATATCAGTATAATCAAATTATACATGTGGTTTTTATGTATAGCCACAACAGAAATACAGTTCTCAAGAGTTCCTTTTACTTTTTTCTACTTCTCTTGATCCTATGGTTGGAGATCAAATTTTTTTGTTTAAATCTGTTTTTTTCCTTAGATACAAATGGAATTCTTCTGTTTCATTAAATGTCTATTTTCCTCCATTGGAAAAAAATGCTCAGCTTAGCTGGGTAGTTCATTCTTGACTGTAATCCAAGTTCTTTTGCCTTTTGGAGTATCAGATTCCAGGCCCTTTGATCCTTTAATGTTGGGGCAGCCAGATTTTGAGTGATTCTCATTGTGGCACCTCGGTATTTGAATTGTTTTTTTCCTGGCTGCTTGTAATATTTTTCCTTTAGTCTGAAAATTCTAAAATTTGGCCACAATATTCCTTGGAGTTTTTATTTTAGGGTCTTTTTCAAAAGGTGTTTGATGAATTCTTTCAACACCAATTTTACCTTACAGTTCTATTACCTCTGGGCAGTTCTCTTTGATGATTTCCTGTAAAATAGTATCTAGGTTCTTTTTTTCATCAACATTTTCAAGTAGTCCAATGATCTTCATGTTATCTCTACTAGATCTATTTTCCAGATCTGTTGTTTTTCCAAGTAAATAATTTGACATTTATTCCAGTCTTTCATTTTTTTTTTTTTTGGTTTTGCTTGACTGATTCTTGATGTCTCAATGAATCAGTCATTTCTATTTGTTCAGCTCTGATTAGTTAGTTATTTTCTTCAATAGCTTTTTTTACTTCTTTTTGTATATGTCCAATTGAGTTTTTAAATGAGTTGTTTTGCTCTATGGAATTTTTTTCCATTTCACTATTTTTTTTTTAGTAAGTTATTTTCTTTTTCCAATTCACAAATTCTGTTTTTCTGCACTTCTTGGGATGTTTTGTTTTGTTTCGTTTTACCTTTTCCAATTCACATTTCAGGAAGTTGCTGCTCTCTTGCATAGCTTCTTTTTTCTTTCCCCATTTTTCTTCTAGTTCTCTTTTAAGGTTTTTTAATAGTCTCTTCTAGGAGAGCCTTATGTGTTGGGGACCAACAATTGTCTGGAGGCTGTCTGCTATTAGTCTCCTCGGGGCTGAAAAGCTGCTCTCTTTCTGTATAGAAGCTATCGATCTTCCTTTTGATTTTTTTTACTCATTTTTTAAAGCCTGTAGTGTCTGCCTTCAGGGCCAGGAGGTTACCAGCTTCCTCTGCAGATCAGTAATAGGTGTATGGACAGGTAGCTGCCCTGCCAACCAGTTACAAAGAGCAGGGAATCAATGGTGTGCTATGGGAAAGAGTTCTCCTCTTGTCAGTTACTCATGACTGCAGGGCCAAGCTGGGAAAGTGCCCTGCAAAGAACCCTGCTGTGCTGGTTAATGACTCCCCTGGGGCTAGAGGATGAGCAGTGAAAGTTTCACTACCCAAAGTCAAATCCCACCCTGGGGCTGTGGGTATTAGCAGCTAAGCAGTGAATAGCCCTGCAGGAACTGGAAATGTCTCTGCCCTGGGAAGCACAGTGGTGCTGGGGAAGTTCTATTGCCCCAGGCCGAGCTCTGCACTGTGAAGATTAGAGGTTTCCCCACACTGTGCAGATTTGTAACTGCCCCCACAAAAGCCCCATAATGCAGGATGTGGCTGCAGGCCTATGTTATAGGTCTGCCTGAGTCACTTCTAGTTTTGAGTGGTTATAGCCAGATCTTGTTAGGTTCTGGCGTTTTTTAGAGTATCCTCTGTTTTAGGCTTTAATTTCTCTGCAGGTTTATTGCTTTGAAATCAAGGCAGAGCAGTTAGCTCTATGACTCTATAACTTCTCTAGCCACAGAGATCACTCCTGCCCCTGGTCTGCTCAGGACGCTAGTCTCTCCCTGTCTGTGCTGGTCTGTTCCTGGCTCCTTGGGACAAACCTTTCCTGGCAATCTTTCAGATTATCTTCGGCTGGCAAATTGTGTGCTTCTAATCTTCCTGAATTTTAGCAGTTGAGTGCTATTTTTGAGGCTGAATTTAATAGTTGGTTGTGAGGGAATGAGAGGAGCTTAGCAAGTTGCATGTGCCTTCTCTGCCATCTTGGCCCAAACAATAAGTATTAATAAAAGTAGTTAAATTTTAAACTACTTTGAAAACAAAGTAATCAACAACTGAAGAAATAAACAATGACTTCAGGTAGAAGTTGATGCTTGAACCTTGTCTTGAAGGAAGAGAAGGATTCTAGGAGACTATGGTGGAAAGAAAATGCATTCAAATAATTGAAGATAATTTGTTCAAAACACGAATAAGAAAGATTGAATATCCATTGTGAGGAAAAGAGAGAAGTCTGGTTTGACTGGACCACTGAATGTTAAAGGAGTTGTGTCCACTGAGGAGGCACAGATTCTAGGCACTCCATTTTGGGTGTGGGGCTAAGAGCTAAATGGCTTTGATTTCATTTTATCTGTACTTCTGATTATTTAGGCTTTACTACTATTCCACAGTGCAGGATATTCTTTTTTTAAACTGCAACTTTTCAGCTCTTTTTTTTTTTTTTTTTTTTGGCCTTTTTTTGAATTAGCATGTAAACTCTTTACTCAGGATAGAAAATGCCACTCACATACACAGAGAGAACTATGGAGACTGCATGTGGATAGACGCATGGGCATTTTTACCTTTCCTAGGGTGTTGTTTTTTGCTTGTTTTTTCTTTTTTTTTATGTTGTTTTCTCCCTTTGATCTGATTTTCCTTGCACAACCTGACAAATATGGAAATATGTTTAAAAGAATTGCACATATTTAACCCACATTAGATTGCTTATTGTCTTGGGGAAGGGAAAGGTAAAGAAAGGAGAGAGAAAAAATTGGAACAAAAAGTTTTTAAAAAATCAGTGTTGAAAACTATCTTAAAGGTTTTGGAAAAATAAAATATTATCAAAAATGTAAGCTCTTTGAAAGAAAGTGATTTTGTTTTGTAATTTTTAATTAAATTTTATTTGTATCCTATGTGTTTAGTACAGTGACTAGAACATGTGATTAATAAATGCTTGCTATTGCAGATTTCCTTGATGTGAGATTTTTTTCACTGTTCTTTTAAATTGAAATTCTTTATTTTTAAAACATGCAAGGATAATTTTTAAAGATTGATACTTGCAAAACCTTGTGTTTTAATTCCCCCTTTCCTTTCACCCCCTCCCTAGATGTTAAGAAATACAATATATGTTAAACATGGTATAAATATATGTAAATCAAATATAGTCATATTTATACAATTAGTTTGCTGTACAAGAAAATTCTGATCAGAAAGTTAGAAAAATAATAAAGAAAATAAAATTCAAGCAAACAACAACAACAAAAAAAAATAAATGAAAATCTGATGTTGTTGGACTTCCGGCCAAGATGGCGGAGAGGAGGCACACTGCTGTGTAACCTCCGGGTTTTTCTCTCACTATCCATTTCATTTTATGCCTCTGAATTAATGCTCGACTGAAAAAAAACATACAATTAGTTACCAAGAGAAACCATCCTTGAGACTCGTCAAGAAAGGTCTGTTTTTGAGCGAGGGCAGGGACGGTTATTAGATCGGAAGCAAGCTGCGGGCAGCAGCGACGGCGAGAGCACGGAAGGCGGCTCAGAGCCGAGCAGAGCGGAGATGGAGTGGGGCGTGATAGCAGCAATCTCTGCGGGGAGAGCTTTGCTACAGGATTTGCTCCGGCAGCAAGTCAGCAGCCCAGCAGAGAAGCTAAAAACACTGAAGGTGAAGAATACAACCCAAAACAGCTGGAGTCTCTCAGGACCTGGCCACCCCTCCCCCACAGTGTCTCAGCACGCTCTCGGATCTCAGAGCGCAAGTGCCGCAGTACAGTAGGACCCGTGCCTCACGACTACCCTGCCCCTCCCCCAAAGAAAGCAGCCTCCATTCAAGGGTTTTTTTCTTTTGTTTCTTTGATAGTTTGTCTTTGATTATTAGACAGAATGAGCAAGAAGCTGAAAAAGACTTTAACCCTTGACAGCTTCTATACAGATAAAGAGCATACTCCAAATCCTGAGGAGACTAAAAACAAACAGTCCCCAGGTGAATCCCCAAAGGAGGAGATCATCTGTTGCTCAGCACAGATGAATCTCATGAAGGAAATTAAAAAGGCTCTCACAAGGGAGCTAGAAGAAAAATGGGAAAAGGACAGGGAGGCTTTGCTAAAGGAGAGGGAGACTTTGCAAAAGGAGAGGGAGACTTGGCAAAAGGAGAGGGAGGCTTGGCAAAAGAGTCTGGAGAAGTCATCCCACTCAGTTAAAGAGAGAGTGGATAAAGAAATCAAATCCTTGAAAAATAGAATTAGTGAACTGGAAAACAAAATTGGCGAAATGGAAAAAAATTCCACAGAACAAAAGAACTCAATTGGACAATTAGAAAAAGATCTTTAAAAAGTGAGTGAAGAAAATACTTCACTGAAAATCAGGGTCGAACAAATGGAATTGAATGACTCGAGGAGACAAGAAGAATCAGTCAAGCAAATCCAAAAAAATCAAACAATGGAAAAAAATGTGAAATACCTTCTGGGGAAGACAACAGACCTGGAAAACAGATCCAGGAGAGACAACCTGAGAATCATCGGACTCCCAGAAAAGTATGATGAAAAAAAAAGAGCCTGGACACTATTTTCCAGGAAATTATCAAAGAGAACTGCCCAGAAGTCATAGAAAAAGAGGGTAAAATAGACACTGAAAGAATTCATCACCCCTACTGAAAGGGATCCTAAAATCAAAACACCAAGAAATATAGTGGCCAAATGCCAGAACCCTCAGACGAAGGAAAAAATACTGCAAGCGGCTAGAAAAACCTAATTCAAGTATCAAGGAGCCACAATAAGGATCACCCAGGATCTGGCAGCATCCACATTAAAAGATCGAAGGGCCTGGAATATGATATTCCAAAAGGTTAAGGAACTTGGGATGCAACCAAAAATAACTTACCCAGCGAGAATGAGCATCTTTTTCCAGGGAAAAAGAAGGACATTCAACGAAGTAAGCGAATTTCACCTATTTTTGATGAAAAAGCCAGAACTTAACAAAAAATTTGAGCTACAAGCACAAAACTCAAGAGAAATCTAAAAAGGTAAAGATTAATCTTGAGAACTATATTTCGGCTATAAAGATGTATAAAGAATACAGATATACCTTGTTCTAGAAACTAGATGTGGAAAGGACATTGTACCAGAAAAAGGGGAAAGTGGGGGTACTACATTTCATGAAGAGGCAAAGAAAACCTATTATATCTGAGAGAAAGAATAGAGAGGGATGAATATAGTGAGTATTTTACTTCTTTCAGAATTGGCTTTAAGAGAAAAATTTTAGACATATTCAATCTATGGTGAAACTTCTCCCACCTCATTGAAAAGTGAGAAGGGAAAAGTGAAAAGGGAAGGAATAAGCTAAGTGGAAGGGAATACAGAAACTGGGAGGGAAAGGGGTAAGATAGGGGGAGGAACTCTAAGGGGGGGGGAGGGATACTAAAAAAGGGAGAGCTGTGAGAAGCAAGTGGTGCTCACAAGCTTAATACTGGGAAGGGGGGTAAGGTAAGAAGGGAGAAAAGCATAAACCGGGGTTAACAAGATAGCAAGTAATACAGAAATGGTCATTTTAACCATAAATGTGAACGGGGTAAGCTCCTCCATAAAGAGGAAGCGGTTAGCAGAATGGATTAAAAGCCAGAATCTTATAATATGTTGTTTACAGGAAACACACCTGAAGTGGGGAGATACATGCAGCTTAAAGGTAAAAGGTTGGAGCAAAATCTACTATGCTTCAGGTGAAGTCAAAAAAGCAGGGGTAGCCATCCTGATCTCAGATCAAGCTAAAGCAAAAATTGATCTAATCAAAAGAGATAAGGAAGGGCACTATATCTTGCTAAAGGATAGAATGAATAATGAAGCAGTATCTATATTAAACATATATGCACCAAGTGGTGTAGCATCTAAATTCTTAAAAGAGAAATTAAGAGAGCTGCGAGAAGAAATAGATAGTAAAACTATAATAGTGGGAGATCTCAACCTTGCACTCTCAGAATAAATCAAACCACAAAATAAATAAGAAAGAAGTCAAAGAGATAAATAGAATACTAGAAAAATTAGATATGATAGATCTCTGGAGAAAATGTAATGGGGACAGAAAGGAATACACCTTCTTTTCAGCAGTTCATGGAACTTATACAAAAATTGACCATATATTAGGACATAAAAACCTCAAACTCAAATGCAGTAAGGCAGAAATAATGAATGCATCCTTTTCAGACCACGATGCATTGAAAATTACATTCAATAAAAAGCCATGGGAAAGTAGACCAAAAAATAATTGGAAACTAAATAATCTCATACTAAAGAATGATTGGGTGAAACAGCAAATTATAGACATAATTAATAACTTCATCCAAGAAAACGATAATAATGAGACATCATACCAAAATGTATGGGATACAGCCAAAGTGGTAATAAGGGGAAATCTCAGGTGAATGAATTGGGCTTGCAACTAAAAATGCTAGAAAAGGACGAATTAAAAACCCCCAGTCAAACACTAAACTTGAAATTCTAAAAATAAAAGGAGAGATCAATAAAATTGAAAGTAAAAAAACTATTGAATTAATTAATGAAACTAAGAGTTGGTTCTATGAAAAAACCAACAAAATAGACAAACCCTTAGTAAATCTGATTAAAAAAAGGAAAGAGGAAAATCAAATTGTTAGTCTTAACAATGAAAAGGGAGAACTCTCTACTAACGAAGAGGAAATTAGAGGAATAATTAGGAGTTACTTTGCCCAACTTTATGCCAATAAATTCGACAACTTAAGTGAAATAGAAGAATACCTCCAAAAATATAGCTTGCCTAAACTAACAGAGGAAGAAGTAAATATCCTAAACAGTCCCATCTCAGAAAAAGAAATAGAACAAACTATCAATCAACTCCCTAAGAAAAAATCCCCAGGACCAGATGTATTTACATCTGAATTCTATCAAACATTTAAAGATCAATTAACTCCAATGCTAAATAAATTATTTGAAAAAGTCGGGATTGAAGGAGTCCTACCAAACTCCTTTTATGACACAGACATGGTACTGATACCTAAACCAGGTAGGCTGAAAACAGAGAAAGAAAATTATAGACCAATCTCCCTAATGAATATTGATGCTAAAATCTTAAATAAAATATTAGCAAAAAGATTACAGAAAATCATCCCCAGGATAATAGACTATGACCAAGTAGGATTTATACCAGGAATGCAGGACTGGTTCAATATTAGGGAAACTATTAACATAATTGACTATATCAATAACCAACCAAACAAAAACCATATGATCATCTCAATAGATGCAGAAAAAGCATTTGACAAAATCCAACAGCCATTCCTAATAAAAACACTTGAGAGCATAGGAATAAAAGGACTTTTCCTTAAAATAGTCAGGAGCATATATTTAAAACCTTCAGTAAGCTTTCATATGCAATGGGGAAAACTGGAACCTTTCCCAGTAAGATCTGGAGTGAAGCAAGGTTGCCCATTATCACCATTGTTATTCAATATTGTATTAGAAACACTAGCCTCTGCAATAAGAGTCAAGAAAGAGATTAAAGGAATTAGAGTAGGCAATGAGGAAACCAAACTATCACTCTTTGCAGATGATATGATGTTATACCTAGAGAACTCCAGAGATTCTACTAAAAAGCTATTAGAAATAATTCATAACTTTAGCAAAGTAGCAGGATACAAAATAAATCCCCATAAATCCTCAGCATTTTTATACACCACCAACAAAATCCAAGAGCAAGAGGTACAAAGAGAAATTCCATTCAAAATAACTGTTTATATCATAAAATATTTGGGAATCTACCTATCAAAGGAAAGTCAGGAATTATTTGAGCAAAATTACAAAAAAGTTTCCACACAAATAAAGTCAGACTTAAATAATTGGGAAAATATTAAGTGCTCTTGGATAGGCCGAGCGAATATAATAAAGATGACAATACTCCCTAAACTAATCTATTTATTTAGTGCTATACCAATCAGACTTCCAAGAAAATATTTTCATGATTTAGAAAAAATAACAACAAAATTCATATGGAACAATAAAAAGTCGAGAATCTCAAGGGAATTAATGGAAAAAAATCAAATGAAGGTGGTCTAGCTGTACCTGATCTAAAATTATATTATAAAGCAGCAGTCTCCAAAACCATTTGGTATTGGCTAAGAAATAGATTAGTTGATCAGTGGAAAAGGTTAGGTTCACAAGACAGAATAGTCAACTATAGCAATCTAGTGTTTGACAAACCCAAAGATACTAACTTTTGGGATAAGATTTCATTATTTGATAAAAACTGCTGGGATAACTGGAAATTAGTATGGCAGAAATTAGGCAAGGACCCACACTTAACACCATATACCAAGATAAGATCAAAATGGGTCCATGATCTAGGCATAAAGAACGAGATTATAAATAAATTAGAGGAACATAGGATAATTTATCTCTCAGACTTGTGGAGGAGAAAGAAATTTATGACCAAAGATGAACTAGAGACCATTACTGATCACAAAATAGAAAATTTTGATTATATCAAATTAAAAAGCCTTTGTACAAACAGAACGAATGCAAACAAGATTAGTAGGGAAGCAACAAACTAGGAAAACATCTTTACAATTAAAGGTTCTGATAAAGGCCTCATTTCCAAAATATATAGAGAACTAACCCTAATTTATAAGAAACCAAGCCATTCTCCAATTGATAAATGGTCAAAGGATATGAACAGACAGTTTTCAGATGATGAAATTGAAACTATTACCACTCACATGAGTGTTCCAAATCATTATTGATCAGAGAAATGCAAATTAAGACAACTCTGAGATATCACTACACACCTGTCAGATTGGCTCAGATGACAGGAAAAAATAATGATGAATGTTGGAGGGGATGTGGGAAAACGGGGACACTGATGCATTGTTGGTGGAGTTGTGAACGAATCCAACCATTCTGGAGAGCAATCTGGAATTATGCCCAAAAAGTTATCAAACTGTGCATACCCTTTGATCCAGCAGTGTTTCTATTGGGCTTATACCCCAAAGAGATACTAAAAAAGGGAACGGGTCCTGTATGTGCCAAAATGTTTGTAGCAGCCCTGTTTGTAGTGGCTAGAAACTGGAAAATGAATGGATGCCCATCAATTGGAGAATGGCTGGGTAAATTGTGGTATATGAATGTTATGGAATATTATTGCTCTGTAAGGAATGACCAGCAGGATGAATACAGAGAGGCTTGGAGAGACCTACATGGACTGATGCTAAGTGAGATGAGCAGAACCAGGAGATCATTATACACTTCGACAACGATATTGTATGAGGATGTATTCTGATGGAAGTGGATTTCTATGACAAAGAGACCTAACTGAGTTTCAATGGATAAATGATGGACAGAAACAGCTACACCCAAAGAAGGAACACTGGGAAACGAATGTGAACTATTTGCATTTTTGATTTTCTTCCCGAGTTATTTATACCTTTTGAATCCAATTCTCCCTGTGCAACAGGAGAACTGTTTGGTTCTGCAAATATGTATTGTGTCTAGGATATACTGCAACATATTTAACACATATAGGACTGCTTGCCATCTTGGGGGGGGTGGAGGGAGGGAGGGGAAAAAATGAAACATAAGCAAGTGCAAGGGATAATGTTGTAAAAAATTACCCTGGCATGGATTCTGTCAATACAAAGTTATTATTAAATAAAAAAAAATTAAAATTAAAAAAAAAGAAAATCTGATGTTGTTATCCACACTCAGTTCCCACAGTATGCTCTCTGAGTGTAGATGGCTCTCATCATCACTAGATCATTGGAACTGGCCTGAATCATCTCATTGTTGAAAAGAGCCATCTCCATCAGAATTAATCATTGTATAATCTTGTTGTTTCCATGTATAATGATCTCCTGGATCTGCTCCCTTCACTTAGCATCAGTTCAAGCAAGTCATTCCAGACCTCTCTGAAATCATCCTGCTGATCATTTCTTACAGAACAATAATGTTCCATAACATTCATATACCATAATTTATTCAGCTATTATCTAAATGATAGACATCCTTTAAATTTCCAGTTTATTGCCACTACAAAGAGGGCTGCCACAAACATTTTTGCACATGTGGGTCTCTTTCCCTTCTTTAGTATCTCTTTCAGATATAAGCCCAATAGTAACACTGCGGGGTCAAAGGGTATGCACAGTTTGATAACTTTTTGAGCATAGTTCCAAATTGTTCTCCAGAATGGTTGGATCCATTCACAGTTCTACCAACAATGTATTAGTGTCCCACGTTTCCCACATCCCCTCCAATATTCATCATTATCTTTTTCTGTCATCTTAGCCAATCTGAGAAGTGTAGTGGTACCTTAGAGTTGTCTTAATTTTCATTTCTCTGTTCAATAGTGATTTTAAGCACCTTTTCATATAAATAAAAATGCTTTCAGTTTTTTTTATATGAAAATTATCTGTTCATATATTTTTGACCCTTTATGAATTGGGGAATGGCTTAAATTCTTATAAATTGGAGTCAATTCTCAATATATTATAGAAATGAGATCTTTATCAAAACCCTTGAATATAAAAATGTTTTTTCAGTTTCTTTTCTCTTCTAATTTTGTCTGCATGAGTTTTGTTTGTACAAAAACTTTTTAACTTAATATAATCAAAATTATCTATTTGGTGTTCTGTAATGAGATCCAGTTCTTCTTTGGTCACAAATTACTTCCTTTGCCACAGATCTGAGATATAAACTATCCTATGTTCTTCTACTTTTCTTATAATATCACTCTTTATGTCTAAATTATGAATCCATATCTTGACATATAACATGATATGTGGGCCTATACCTAGTTTCTGCCAAACTAGTTTCCAATTTTCCCAGCAGTTTTTGTCAAATAATGAGTTTTTATCCCAAAAGCCGGAGTCTTTGGATTTGTCAAACACTAGATTACTATAATTATTAATTACTTTGTCTCGTAAACTTAACATATTTTAATGACCAACTACTCTATTTCTTAGCCAGTACCAAATGGTTTTGGTGACTGCTGCTTTACAATATAGTTTTAGACCTGGCACAACTAGGCTACCTTCGTTGGCATTTTTTTTTTCATTAATTCCATTGAAATTCTTGACCTTTTGTTTTTTCAGATGAACTTTGTTATTTTTTTTTTCTAGATCTGTAAAATAATTTCTTGGCAATTTGATTACTATGGCACCAAATAAG
Source organism: Antechinus flavipes (assembly GCF_016432865.1). NCBI lineage: Eukaryota > Metazoa > Chordata > Mammalia > Dasyuromorphia > Dasyuridae > Antechinus > Antechinus flavipes. The sequence continues at coordinate 127,711,031 of NC_067399.1, read as the reverse complement.
TAATTTAATTCATGTAGTGATATCGTATTTATTTTATTTGTTCAGCTTACTCATGGGTACTTGATATTTTTCCAATTGATTAGATCTGGAAGTCTCAATATCTTTTGAAGACTTATTATGACAAGTTGTATTGTTTAGATGCAAAGGAAATATACTGATGTCACCACAGTACAGGATCATTCACTTCATTTCTGAAAAATAGAACTTGGACCTTACCTCATCAAAATTTCAGTAAATGATCAATAAGCTGTGGGAACCCTGAATGGAACAGGTTCACTCTGTGACTTTATTATCGGATGTAACTTTGGATTTATCATATATTGAAAGAAAGAAAATCTCTGTGTTAGAATGTGTGTGTTTGTGTGTGTGTGTATGTGCTTATGTGTGTGAGGGAAGGAGAGAAGAAGAGAGAGAGGATAATTATCTCTTACATAAGATAACTATAAGATGTGATGAGTAAAATTTTCCAAGAAACAAAGTAACCAGTAAAATGGGCTCATTTTTCCCCTTGGTGAGCAAAAATGAATCCTGATAATTTCTTGATGCTCATATGCCATTGGAAGAGAAGGTGTTCATAATAAGTCCACTTGGTTAACAATCAATGAGAAGAATGAATATTATAATGAAAGGTGAACTTAATCTGATAAAGGACTGCAGGGAGGATATGGCTTTGATTATGTCACTTATTTTCAGAGTAACACTCAGCCTCAGGCAATCTGGCCAAAAATTTATCCCACTATCTAAACCTGAATAGAATATAATGGACTGACATACACCCAATTTATATTCTTTGTAAAGGTGGTTTTTTTTTCCCCTAGTTGGGTAGACAGCAATTCTAATGATAAGATTTTTTTTAGGTGGAGTAAATTTCTGGCAAGGTCAGAGATCTCCTTGAAAGACTGAACTTTGAGAAAATAGGAAAAAGGAAAAGAACCCTTGATCTTCTCAATCTTCTCAATAATTGCTTATTAAATCATTATTTCTCTCAAAGAGAAGGGAAAGGAAAGGAAGAGAAGGGAAACAAAGAAGGTAGGAGGAAGAAGAGGAGAATGAAGAAAATAAGACATGTGAGAGGAAGGAGGAAGAGAAGAAGAAGGAAAGTATTAGATGGGGAGAGGAAAAGAGAACAACTGAAGCAGAGGAACTAGAGAAAGTACATATTTTTCAGTTGAAATAGAACTGAAGTAGTGAGCAGGAACTGACTTAGCAACACACAACTCCCCATTCCCACCCTAATCCCCATAGCCATTCTAAGTGCCCACAAGATGAAAAGATGCTTTTACAAAGGACCCTTGGGAATAATACCAAAATGGGAAAGGAGACTTAATTCTCTTCATCAGAACAGGATGTTGCAACCCAAGAATAGGACCATTCTATCTAATGAGAAGATAGAAAATGGAAGGAATCCCATGGGTTGCTTTTACCTAGGTTTTCATTTTGGCCTCCAGGTCACTCTGTTGGGTATCACTCTGTGGGACTGAAGATATAACCATATCTTACTTGTTTCATATAGTGAAAGGCTTTATTTATTTTTATCCTGTTCTTTTCCAGCTAGATCAAGTGGCTTTGTGAAACTAAGGCTTTAACCTTAACTATTCCAGAATGTTATTTTAATTAAATCTGTATCCTAGAAAATGCTCTATCCTGCCAAAGCCCTTGATAAGATCCCATTATCAAGTAGGAGCAAATCTGCAATGTTATCTGAACCAGTCCTTGATTATCTACCAGAACAAAAAGGGGGTTATTAAAAGTGGGCCTTGTCAGACCATTTTGGTAAGACAAAATGAAAACTATATTCCCCAGGGATGGTTCATCCTCCTGGAAATGCTCCCTCTCCCTCTTCATTCTCAAAGCCAGTGTTCCTGCATCAGGGACAAACAGCATTTTTTCTGGCTCATCTCAAACTGGGAAGTTTTGTTTCCTTCTAGCATTCTGTAACCAAGAGAGACACTGGCTGAAACAGTGATGAATTCCTGGGAGAGACAGAAAGCTTTCAGGGGCATATTTTGTGTATCTCATTACCAATTAGAAAGCCTGAATTTGCCTCTCAAAAGCAGACACAATCTCTGGGCTGGCTTTTTCCATGAAAAAGATAATATTTATGTTTGTGTGCTAGTGTGTTTTGAGTGTGATGTGTGTATGTGAGAGAGCATTTATCATCTAATAAATCAAAAGTAAGAAGAAAAATAACTGCAATTACTTTGATCTTCAGTTTCTATCATTTTTGTCACTATAAGCAAGCAGCATGCTAGCCCACAAGACAGAAATTTTTGCTTTCTTGCCACAAAATGGAACAACTGGAAATATATGGTTAGATAACAGTGAACATAAGGACATAAAAACATTTAAGACAAAAAAAAAATCTAGTTTGGGATAAAGGGTTCAAAGTATACAGACAAATTAAATAGTATCAAATCAAACTGTAAGATATAGACAAAAAGCTATATTCTTTATTAAAAGTGGAGAATACCCCAAAATATATTAGTCTAAATGGTAATTTTATTTAGGGAGCAATCAAAATTAAGGAGTGAGTATTAGAAAAGTGAGTATAGTCATAAGAGAACAATCAAAATAATTTGATCTCATTTCTCTAGGCAGGTATGTCATATAGATTGAAGAGCCCTGGATTTGATGTGAGAAAACTTCAGTTAAAAGACCATTTCTGCTATTTACTGTGTATATGTCCTGGGACAAGCCAACTCTGCTAAATTCAAAGGTTACAAAGACCAAAACAAACTTGTTCTACTTTTAAGGAGCTTGCATTCTATTGATTATAGAAAATAACTTATTCCATTTCTTTACATGTGGGACATATGGTTGTGTGTGACCTATATAATAAATACTCCAACTTAATTTATTTATCAGATATTTCTCAAACACTGACTCAAAATAATATTTCTCATTTTGGTCTGTGATCTACTGTAGTTTGTCAACAACTGTATTCCTTTTATTCTACCTACGGAGCACTCTCTCTCTCTCTCTCTCTATATATATATATATAAGTTAAAGAGGTGATTAATATGAAAACTATACTAATTAATATATGCTAATTCATATGATTGAAAGAGTTATAAATGTATCTATTTTTAAGATCTGTTTGGGTGTATACATGTATATACTACTACACTCAGCTCACAGGGAACTTCTCCCTTTCCTCTCTTTCTACTTAAATTGTGTTAATCCCTGTGGACCCATTCTGAATTCCTTCTCCAGCATAAAAACTTTCCTGACAAACTCAGCCATAGACAGATCTCTCCCTCCTTGAACTCCCCAAGAATTTATTGTTTGCAGTACTCATTTGGTGTATACCACATACTGCCTTCTGTAGTTAACTAATTTTTCATGTTAACCCTCTTGGCCCCAGTCCAACAGTGCCTTATACACTGTAAGTTCAGAATACACATTTATTGATTGTGTGATTGACTGTTTTGGAGGTGCCTGGAGTACTACAATTTTAAGAACCACTGCCTTAAAGAATCCCTAGTCCATTGCCTGAGAATTTTATGAAAGATGAAGAATTAAAACTCCCATCATGGGATCTCTGAAATGATCCTTTGTGAATGTTTTATTCAAGGTAAATTCAGTAAACAAAAATGTTTTATTATAGTTTTTGAAAAGTACCCACACTAGCTTGTATATTGCATTTCACAGCTAAATATCTTTTTTCTGATAATTACTTTACCTTACCATTGTATCGAACATTTCTTCATAGGGAGATGGGAGCAGGGAGAGAAGGAATAAACTTTACATAATACCTACTATGTGCCATGCAATGAACCAAGCATTTTAGGACTATTTTCTAGTTTAATTTTCATTTGATATAGACATATACATTTATCTTGGAATAGCATCTAATGGGTTTAAATACATTCAGGCATTCATAACAACCAGATGGCAGAATGGATAGAGAACTACATTAGTAATAAAGAAGAAATGAATTTGATACTAGCTGTGTGACCATAGGAAAATGATTTAATCTCTTATCATCAGTTCCCTCGTCTGTGAAATGGGAATTTACTTTTCAGGGCTGCTGTGAGTATTAAATAAAATGCTTAATAAAGATCACTTTGCAAAGGTTAAACTCCATATAAATATTTATCATTATTAGAGTATCTGTACTACAATCTCTTGAATGTGGTTAAATAACAGTGCACAAGGAATTACACATGTATATTGGTAAGCAGAGATTGCAACCTAGGATCTCTGGTTCGAAATTCCAGGATCTCCACGACCTTCCTTTTTCACCTCTACTGCCCAAGTGACTCTGGCTTGTCTTCATCCACCCTAATCCTTCCCACAATTCTCTGTATACATCAAAAGATTGAACCAGAACAGAATAGTGGGAAGGGCCATTTTCCAAGCATATACTAATAGAGTATTGTCCAATCGGTAGTTAGCTTTAAGTGCTCGGTTGTCCAACCCTTGTGCATCAACTCAAGAGTTTCAGCACTTTACATGGATTTAAGTGGACATTTGAAAAGAACTTGGCACAGTTCTTGGCAGATATAGTAGGCATTTCATAAATGGTTCTCTTTTTCATTCCCTTCCTTCCTTCTTCCCTCCTTTTTTCCTCCCTCCTTTCCTTCCTTCCTTTCTTTCTTGCTTCTTTCCTTCCTTCCTTTCTTTCTTCCTTTTTTCCTTCCTTCCTTTCTTCTTCCTTCCTTCTTTCCTTCCTTCTTCCATCCCTCTCTCTCTTCCTTCTTTCAACAGAAATCTATGATCAAAAGACTATTTTTAGAGAGTGAATAGGGAAAATAGACAGTGGTAACTCTGGGCATTAACATCTACAAAAAGACATATTAGTATTGATGAATGAATGTCAGAAGGGGTGGATAGAATCATATAAAAAATCTACAAAATTGCTAACATATTCAGAGATAGCACCATTCTGAAAGGTTTGAAGTGTTTGAAATGTATAAATTTTCTAAAATTTTCTAATATCTTACAAGTATAGAGAAAGATTTTTTGGGGGGTCAGTTTACATGGCTCATTTTTCAGAAAGTAATCAAGGGCCATCCATTACAAATTATTCTCAGAGTGAAGAAAATGCAGTGAGCAGATATGGAGAACAATGACTTATAATCAATTAACTTTTACTTCTTTGCAGGCCCTTTTCTGCTGAGAATTTTAGGCATGGTACCAAACTCAATAGTTTTCACTGACTTTTATCATGTTCTTTTCCATACTATTTAACTATTGCTGCTTGCTTTTATTTGCCTTTTAGATTATAGAAAAATTCATGGAGAATGAATGTGGATGACCTTGTCATCAAATAACTTATTAGCAACTTCATGTTTATTTCTGTCTACCACGCCATTTTCTGTGCTTTCCTTCTTTCTTCTGCTTTTTCTTAGCTACACAAATAAATAAAAGGAGAGTCTCAGTTTCTGCTTGTACATTATAAAAGGATTCAGGTATTACACAAGAAAGGACAAGGCCAGTGAAGAACAGGCAGCAAGAGGACATCAAAAATCTTGTGAAATATAGATCATGTTTTTCATTTCATAAACTAGACAATTCCATGGTTCCATCAACAATACATTGTAAGGAATAATAATGAAAAAAATGAATTGCTTCTCAGAGTTTCTTATAAGAAAGATAACATGGACATATAATGGATTCACTTTTAAAGATAAACTTTGAATGATCTAAGACAAAATAAATTTTTAAAAGAATTGGTTGGTAAAGATCACATATGTGACATGGAAAGCTATAGATTTCACCTATTTTGGAGTAGTTTACTTCCACCTTTTTTGATATAAAAGCCCTTGTCACATTTTATAAGTCCTCCAATCATTAATATAAAATTTGACAGGTTGAGACAGGTGTATCTAACTCCAATTACAAAGAGAGCATATATGTTAGTTCCTGTTTAATGCAGCACTGTGGGAGATGCTGTCAGCTATATCTGCTTTGCAGCAGCTCCATCTGTTGGTAACCAGTAGGAGGGGAGAGATGAATGCAAATTGTTTAGCTACAAGGTAGATTCTAGCATCACTTTTCACTATGTCTAAATTTTGGGTCACTGGCATGGGCAAAACAATAGAAGAATCTGGATTAATCAATCTGAGCAAACATTTTAAACCCCTCTCCCCCTACCCCATTTTCCTGAATGCAAACATATGCAAAACTGTATCAATAGAAAATAGTTACTCTATGTGAAATTTGAGAAGACCCCAGTAAGAGCAACAGTCTTCCCAAAAAGACAGTGGAAAGATTTGCAGCCTAAATAAAAGGAAATGATGTCTGACAATTTCAAATTTCAAGTTACCAAGGAGCATCTACAAAGGTCTTCATCCTAGCATCTGTTTGTCTGTCTACAAGATCCCCGATGGAATCCCCATCAGAAGCCTTGTCTTCTTTCCATCTGTCATTTGGTTGTGGGGGAGGAAGTTTGCACCACCTTAAAGTTAATGAGCTTTGAACAGTCTATTAATGAATTCTATTCTGCAGGCAGGCTCTAAAGCTTAAGGCATCAAGGGGCCTGGATGATTGAGTTTGCATAATCATATTCCCCAAAAAATTCGAGCTTCCACCCACCAGTTCTGGAACAGGGGCACTGCCAGTTGAGGATGGTTTCCCTAAGTATATCTCTGGGGTAGAGTTATGACAATATTGATATTGTCTGTAGCTGTATTTCATAAAATTCAAGACTACAAAAACTTGTTTTCTGAATGCAACACTCCAAACTAAATTTGCAGTGAATCATGATCTTGATATAGAGGATGGTAGGTAGGACAAAGATGGGTAGGTAGGAGTGGGGGCAAGTAGGACTTGTGGCAATTAATTTCTTATGGTTGATTGGGTCTAATAAATATAATGTAAGATCTTGTAGAGGTTTTTAAATAGAACATAAAATGTTAAGAATATAGCATATTAAAGTTAATAGATACCTTAGAATATACAGTGCCAAAGCTGAAAAAAAAATCTGCAACTAAATAGAATGAATAGAACCATGAATGAAACTCTTTATGGAGTGCAGCAATTAGGAAGATCTGAATTCAAATTTTGCCTTAGACAATAGCTGTGCCAACAATGGACAAGTCATTTTATCTTTGTGTCAGTTTCTTCCTCTATAAAAGAAGGAAGAATAATGACTTTTATCTTTAGAGTTTTTGTGAAGATAATTCCCAAATTTTAAAGCAATATATAAGTGCTATTGTTGTTAGTAGTTATTATAATCATAGAACAGAGAATTTCATAGCAGAAAGATAACTTAATAGTCACCTAGATCTTCAACATTTTTTTTACTTTGTCATTTTAAATTATCCATTGTAAACATCCTTCCTTCTTTTTATCTCTTTGTTTATCTTTTCATTCCAATTACTATAGGGCTAGGTTGAAGTTGTATCAGGATTGGGGGGGGGGGAAAGGAGGAGAAAACTTAAGAGGCCATTTTAGCTTTTTTTTTTTAAATTGTCTTTATTTCAGCCCATTAAAGCATCTTTATAACCATTAGAGAAACCTGATTCTCATGATCATTTGCATATATTGATTATACACCCATATATATATATATATTAATGATGAGGAACCACTGATGACCACTTACTTGATTTTTCATTTTCAAGCTTCACTTTTTAAAAAGTCAAGGATAGTCTCAAAGGAAATGAAATAAAATGCTAACCTTAGAACTTAGTAAACAAATATAACAGAAGCATAAAAATCATAACTGGCACCTGTATGAGGGAATCAAAGTATATATCAACTTACATTATTAAAACATACCAAAATGATTCTCTTGGTACCTTCTTCTGCCTTTATCAAATTGTCTAGAACCCATCCTAATAACATATTGGTCTGGAGTCATTTCAGTACTCTGCAAAATGGTATGATTCATAAAAGCAGTTTTAAGACAGTTCTACCAGATATAGAAAAGCTTAATTGACCAAAAATCATTCTCAAAGGCTATGCAGAGTGTAATTGCAGTGATCAAGATCACATGATTTCAAAAAAAAATCCAGGAATTCTGTATCAAAGGAACCAGATCTAAGTTTTCCATTTATGGATATATAGACATGACTCTGAATACAGATTAAAGCAAACTATCTTTTTTTCCCACTTTTTTGTAACTTTCCTTTTTTGTTCTGTTTCTTCTTTGACAGCATGACTAATGCAGAAATATGCTTACATGATTGCTCATATATAACCAATATCAGTTTTCTTATTGTCTTAGGAAGAGGGTTTAGAAGGGAGGGACAGAAGAAAAAAATTGAAACTCAAAATCTTATAAAAATAATGTTGGAAATTATCTTTACATATAATTGGGAAAATACTATATGTCAAAAAAGAAATAAAAAGAAAGACAGTACTCTTTAACCTCAATATTTCAATTGACCCTTTATCTTACTAGTTTTCAATTCATAAATATATATTAAACACTGGCTATGTGCTAGGCATAGGGCTAAAAAACTAGATGCTAACAGCATGGATATCCCTTGTAGATATCCATGCTGATCACAATGCATTCTGTCTTTTGTTCTGTGAATTTTGTTTATGCCATTATTTTTTTTTTAATTAGCCTCTATTTTCCTTGGAGGCAGCTATCAATGGATAGAATCCTGGGCCTGGAGTCAAGAAGACATGATTTCAAATCTGGCTTCAGATATTCACTAGTTGTGGAACTCTGGGCAATTCACTTAACTCTTTGACTTAATTGATTACAGAAGGAAATGACAAAACACCCTAGTACCTATGTTAGAAAACCTAGGCACAGAGTCACAAAGAAGAAGTAGAATTGCCCTGATAGTAAAATAGGCAGAAAAATCCCTTTTATTAATAACATCAAACTCCTGAACAATCAAATGATTTATTAGTGAAATTCAGTGCTATTCACAAGATATTTTCTCCCCCCCCAACAGGGGCCAAAAAAGTAGATAATGAATGCATTCTGCTCAGAATGAAATTTAAAAAACTGATTTCCCCCCCCTCTTAATTTTTAGCACTCTCACTCTCTAAAAACAAAATTACATTTATTGACAAGTATGCATAATATATCCTTTTAGTAGAATGTAATCTCCATGAGAACAGGAACTGACTTTTTTCTTTTTCTCCCCAGAATCTAATGGCATGTCTTTCACATAGGAAATTCTTAATAAATGTCCATTGAAATGAATTAAATTGATGGACATCCAGTTGAACCAATGGCAACCAGTCTATTGGTACATCTATTTTCAGCAGGTTCTGTGTAAAGGACATGGAATGAGTTAAAAGTTGAGTAGAAAGAAGAAAGAAGTCTGATTTTTCTTTGGAAAATTTCAGTGTTTTCAAGGATCCCACTCTGTTCACTACCAAAAATATTTTTAAAAGCCTGCTTTAGACACTTAAACTCTTCTTAAAAAGCTATTTGATTATGACTTATAGAGTATCTTTATCTCATTAAGTCATTCATTTTTTTCTATTCAATAAATAATTAAGTTCCAAATTATTCAAAAACTATGCTAGATGCTGAAGGTGGGATTGGAATATAAATTGAATTATGTTTCCTGCTCTGGAGTAGCTATAAGAGAAAAACACATAGAGAATGTTTTATTATATAATAAGCATGGAAAAGAATAAAGAGGATACTAAGGAAATTTATATTCTCAGAAGAATAAAAATCATCAGTGACACAAGGGTCAATTGTAAGATGAATTGTGAATATAAGCATAGTGTATTGCTGGAATCAGCTTGCTCTGAGATTTTATAAAAGTCATCATAAAAGCCATATGTGATTAGAAAAAGGAATAGATAGCAAACATTCTAGATGATTAGCTAAAATATTACCTTTGGATTGATCCATCCATCCATCTATCTATCTTTCTATGATCTATCTAATAATTGATTGATACACATGTACACATTACACAAAGTAGAGGAAAATCTCTTGCAAATTGAGCATAACATTTATGGAAAATTTATTTGTTGTTTAGTCACTTCTGACTCTTCATGACCCCATAGACCAAAGCATATCAATGTTGTTCATGAAATTCTCCAATGGAGTAAAGGAAACAAAGCTAAAGGGACTTGCCCAGCATTACAGAAGTAAATATCTGAGGCTGAATTTGAATGCAAGTCTTCCTGACTACAGGTCCAGTGTTCTATCCACTAAGCCACTTAGTGGGAATCATTGTGAATTGGATGGATGTAAGGAAGTTTCAACAAAGGTCAAAAGTCTTTGAAAGCTGTCTAAGTTTTGCAGAGAGAAAATGTGGTATAAGTAATAAACTCTGGTATACTATATCTTATTATTTCCCTTAATAATGAAGTATTTTTATAAATATTAATAACTAAACTTCTGGAATATAAGAGATCAAAGGATGAAAGGTATTTCTGAGTTCTAATTTAGTTAGATAAAATAATTATATGGATAATAAAAGCTATGTAGACTAAGTCATGAGTGGTGAGGTAGGTATCTAGGATTATTATCTATATCGGTAGCAGCACAAAATAGTAACATATTACTTGACTTATAAAAGAACATTTTAGTATTTACACTTTACTTTACAATCATTATCTCATTTGATCTCAACAAATGTCTTATCAGGAAAGCAAAAAAAAATATTGTGTTCCCTTTTACAGATGAGGAAAATGAAGCTGCTACAGGTTAAAGTTTATCAAAGGACATATAGCTAGTAAGTGCAAGTTTCTTGAGAGTAGAAATTCTATTTCTTAAATTTGTATTCCCAGTACCTAGTCCTATGTCTATCCTATTTTAGGCATTTAACAAGAGTTGCTAAATTTTTTAAAAACAGAATTTTATTTGTGGTCTTTCTTCCAAATCTAGTAAATTTGTCATTATGTCATAGTAAACGATTTAATTTCACACTGTCTTTGATTCAACCAAACTGACCTTGCTGTTATTCACAAAGAACAGTCCCTCTCTGGTCTATGTGCCTTCCTTCAGGTATTGTTGATATTTGGGATATCCTCTTTCCTCCCCTTTGCTTCTTCATTTTTTATAGCTTTTTATTTACAAATTATATGCATGGGTAATTTTACAGCATTGACAATTGCCAAACCTTTTGTTCCAATTTTTCCCCTCCTTCCCCCCATCCCCTCCCCCAGATGGCAGGTTGACCAATACATGTTAAATATGTTAAAGTATAAATTAAATACAATATAAGTATACATGTCCAAACAGTTATTTTGCTGTACAAAAAGAATCAGACTTTGAAATTGTGTACTATTAGCCTGTGAAGGAAATCATAGTGGTTCATAGTCATCTCCCAGAGTTCTTTCGCTGGGTGTAGCTGGTTCAATTCATTACTGCTCTATTGGAACTGATTTGGTTCATGTCATTGCTGGAGATGGCCAGGTCCATCAGAATTGGTCATCATACAGTATTGTTGTTGAAGTATATAATGATCTCTTGGTCCTGCTCATTTCACTCAGCACTCCCCTTTGCTTCGTAGAATATTCTTTTAAAAATTAGTTTTAATTTTTCCTTTGTACTGTACATGAGACCTAATATTTACCAGGCATTTGTCTATGGTTTCATATACCTAAACCTTAACATGTTGCCTTCTTTGTCTGATTTAAGCTCTTTTAGGGCAGGCACTTTCATTTTTGTCTTATCCAAAATGCCTGGCTCAGTGTTTGGTATATAGAAGATTCTTATTAAATGTCTATTGAGTGGTTGATTTTCTAAGAATCAGGAAACTCCATGTTCTAGTGCTAGATCTATCATCAATTAATTATTTGACCTTGGAGAGATTATTTTATCTGTACCTTAATTTCCTCATTTGAAACATAGGAGTAGGGATCATCTCTGTGACCCATTGCAGCTCAATGATTGTATAATATAATCCATTAAAAAAGTAGAGAATAAATGGAGCAATTAAGATGTTATGATCATTTGTCAATCTATAAGTAACATATATCCTAAGATGACTGGGCTTCATGTTACACTGGTGACAATATAGGTAACAGTTTATAGATCATTTTCCTCCCAGTAGCTTTATCACATATATAATATACTTATTATCTTCATTTTAATGTGAAAACTGTAACTTTGAGAGCTTAATTGACTTTCCCAGCATTATCTTTCCAATAATTGTCAAAAATTTCAGACCCAGCTCCTCTTAGGGTCCAATGGTCTAACAAATGCACTACAATTGGAGTAAAGTTATTTATTATACTCAAAGCATTTGATTCAATGAGAGGTTACTCATGTCTTCCTCCTGAGGAGGGGAAGAATAAGATACTGAAGAGGCAACTTTTGCATTCACAAGGCCATTGCCTAAAGAAAAGAGGGATTTTAATGCTTAGATAGCGACAGAAGTGACCAACAGAGAACACAGAGCACCTAAGGTGTGGGGTGACCCTGACACATTCATAACAGATGTACTTCTCTTTTTGTCTGAATGGCATGATTGTTTCCTCTTTTAATTCCAAGAGAAAAAATATTCCTGAAAAAAAATTCACTCAATGCAAGATAAATCAATGTCCTTGCTATAGCAGAATTAGCTGGCTGCAGACAATGTTTTATGGGCTGTTTTGCAACCACTTTAATTAACTCCAAACAAGGAATACTTCATTCTAGCTCTGTTCCCTTTCTTGACAGTGTAAGCCTCTCTTCCATGTCTGGAACCAGATCAGACCTGGAGACTTCATTTTGGACACCAATCAGCCTCAATGTCTAGCACATAGCTAACCAAGTGATTTTGCTGAAATGTTAGTGTGATCATGTCACCATCCTTTCTTAATAGGCATTGTTAGTCTAGATTCAAACATCTAAGCTCTTTGGTTTGATATTTTAAGCTCTTCACAGCCTGGTTACTTTGTATGTTTATAATTTTCTTATATATTAAAATGTTATTTGCTAATGCATTATTTCTACACATACATATATGTATATAACATTTACTATATACTTAAATATTTCTCTACTTCTTATCATCCATATTTTCTTTCAACACTCAATTCAAAGATCATATAGGAGAGTTTTGCTCTCCTTTCCCCCCTCTCCAGTCGTTAGTGTATTGCCTGTTGAGGTTGTCTTTTTTCTACTTGGTATGTAGTTCAAAAATCATTTTACTAATAAGTGTGCTCAAAAAAGAATGGAGGCCTTTACCCTAGAAAAGGTATTTTACTTTTAAAGAGCCAACATTCACTGGCTGGTCCTTTGGCCAATGAATAACTAATTCCATTAAATTTTATTTAAAATATTCTTCAATATCAAAATGTATTAACATAATATAAACTAGTATTTCAAAATACCATATAGTATCTTCTGTCTTTTCCATAATATCATTTTATCAACTGGGCTAAGAGACATCAGCTGATTAGAGGATTAAGATTTAACCTCTCATATATTTTGTTTAGGAAGGGCAGAAGTTTTTTCTCTCTTCCTTCCTTCCCTCTTTCCTTCCTTCCTTCCTTCCTTGCTCTCTATCCTTCCCTGTCTTTTCCCATCTCCCTCCCTCCTTTCCTCTTTCTTTAGCCTTTTCTTCCTTGATGGGATATAAGATTAATTAAAGAAGAGAAGAAGGAAACTACAGAGGCAATTGTGGATGGTCAGAATTTCAATGACCGCGCGCGCGCGCACACACACATACACACACACACACACACACACACACACACACACCAGCTGCTAAGAGTTTCTTAGAGAAATTGCTATGGAGTTTTCTCTCTTTCCCGCCCTATCCACCATTTCCATCCAATTAATGCTACTGTTTTCAAGGTGACTGGAAAATAAATGAGAAAATATTATAAGAAATTCTTTTTCTGCCCTCAAACCCAGTGGAATGGAGGGGGAGGAAAAGAAAAAAAAAAAAGAGGGGTTAGATGTGAGTTATTTTTACTTTCTTTTCTTTTTCCTTTGAAGTGTGTTGAGGTATCCTGAGGAAGAGGGACCAAATAGTTTACCAGGTCAGGGAAATAGAACAGGTGACTTCTAGATGGTCCCTCTCTTTCCATGATCATATAAGTTCACTGAGAAGAAATGGATAGGTGTTCCCTGGCTGCTAATGTGACTCTAGCTGAAAATTTATTCAGCTGAGAAGGAAAAAAAATCTCTCTGGATATTTCACCCAGAAACCAGCTTTTCCTAACCCTGGAACATCATGTCACTAGCACAATGTAGTGGAACAATAAGAGGCTCAGAAATGATGACAGACTGCCAGCTCCCTGCTGGAAATTCACAGGTTCAAACCCCTCCCTCTCCCCCTCCCATGCCTCCCTCCTTTTCCGCCCTTCTTGAGATTGAGAAAGCTGTTATTAGTACACATGGTAATTTTCCAAGGTGAACTGCAGCTGTAAGCAGGGTATGGCTGGAAGAACGGACAGGAATCCCCCCACCTGCCTGGGATTACTCAAAATTGTGAATCATTTTGCCTCCTAATTTTAAAGGAGGCTTTATCCCCCCAGAAATTCATCACCGTTCTTTTACCCACCATAGAGACAGCAGACAAACAGCTATCACATGACTCAGTCATCCACAGCTTTCACTAGCTACTCCCCCTGGAGAGATTTCTTACCAGGGACTAGAACCTGGATATTATTTTCTCATTTCTGTCTGGTCTCTTAGTCTCTCTTTCTTTGTCACTGCTTCTATCTCTCCATCTGTTTCTTTCTCTCCTCTCTATCTTTCTGTATCTCTGCCTTTCTTAGTCTGAATCTCTGTTACTATATCTTTTATATTTTTCTGTCTTTTTGTGTCTGCATCTCCTTTTCTTTCTCTTTAATTTTTTTTTTTTGGTTTTCTGCATCTCCTTTTTCCTATTTCTATCTTTCTCTGTCTCTCTTTCTCTGTTCTTTGTCTCTGTGTCTGCATCTCTTTCTCTGTATCATCTTTGTTTCTGTTTCTATCTTTCTATCTCTCCATGTGTGTCTATTTCTATGTATCTCTCCCTCCCTACCTCCCTTCTTCTCTCCCTCTCTTACTCTCTTTTTTCTCCCTCTATCCTCCCTTTCTCTCTGTCTGTCTGTATTTGTCTCTGTCTGTCTCCCCCCTTGTCTTTTCCTCTCTCTCTTTCTCTGTGTCTCTCTCTGTGTCTCTGTGTGTCTCTCTGTGTCTCTGTGTCTCTTTGTGTCTCTGTCTCTGTCTCTGTCTCTGTCTCTCTCTCTCTCTCTCTCTGTCTTACACACACACACACACACACACACACACAACACACACACACACACATTCTCTCTCGGGGGAACATAGTAGAACTTTTCCTCTGCTTTAGTGTTTGAACTACATTTCATATATTTCAAATGGTCACTTCCTTAATGTTATTACGTCTCCATTATTTTCTTTGTTCCTTTAAGATTGTTCTATGAACTCATTCTATTGGACTATTCTCCTTGGTTTAAGGTAGTCATCTCCTGAGAGAACTTTACCCAGCTTACCTTAAGTTGTTGACTCAAAGAGGTAGCAAAGTGAATGGTGATGAGTGTGTGGGTAGAATAAGAATGGGGATCTGTGGAGCTAGTGCTAAAAATAAACTGATACTTGGATATGATGAACTAAAAAATGATTCCCCATCCCTTCCTTCTTCTATCTCAGAGGCAAAGGGTCAGGGGTGCACCACCAAATTTCCATGTATCTCCAGCAAATTTCCTGTTGTTAACAAAATAGGAAGAGAAAGCAGTGGAGCCAGGAGGAAATGGACCATATTGCTAATAATTACATTGCTTCTGGGAGTATCATTTGGCTGGAAAATGAGAAGCAGAAAGAATGGTGAGTGCCAGTAGTGGAGTTTTAAAGTGGTCATAATCCTTTTTATTTTGGGAGGATTTGACTATTTTTAGAGATCATAAGGTCCAGGTCAACCTTTAGAGATCATAGCATCATATATTTAGAGTATGAAAAAATTTTAGGTGACTGTCTACTTTTTATAGTAAAAGAAACTGAGACTCAGAGAAATTAAATGATTTTCCTAAGCTTGCATTACTAATACTTAGCAGAAAAGGATATGAGTCCAAATATCTTTACTCAGAATCTAATGCTTACTTTTAGGAAGGATCTGCATTAAAGGGGAATAAGGAGTGATAGTACATTGCATCATTTTTCATCTATTGCTGTCTTTGTGTCATGGTTACACTTGGGTGCTCAATTTATGGTGAAGAATGAGTTTGTAACGATAAGTCTATAGCTGCAGTCCTGGCTATACCTCTGTCTCCTGGCTATACTGTTCTTAAGTCCTATTCTTCAATCCTTAAGGAGTGTTTGAGAGCTTTATTCATAAGATATATTTTGGTTTTTTTTTTTTTTTTTTGCTACTTTTCTGGATCAAAGATGTACTTTGTGATCATTTTGAGTTTAATTTTATTAAATTCTCCCTGTGTATTGAAAACTAACTTCAAAGTTAAGAAATTATGAGATAATGTACCACCACTATCACATACTAATTCTATAATCCTGGACAGGCCACTTAATGTCTCAGTGTGCCAGATAAAATCTATAATGCTATAAGTTATAGAGCATAGCAGAACTTCACTGTGAGAAGAGACTGCTTAATTCTTACTACATTACACAAATCATGCTAGATTTTAATATTATCATTAGTTATTATTAGCACCATCCATCTTATTCTCAATTTGTTTGATGGAGTACATATAGAAGTGGTCCTGGAACAGGGTGCTGTTTGTCAATTAGCAAATGAATCTTTATTAAATGCTTACTATGTGCTGTGTTGAATATACAAAGAGAAGCAAAAAAAAAAAAAACATTTCTGTGCTTTTGCAATTGTTCTTTAATTTTCTGTACACTATAGAGCAAATAAATAAAATGATGGCTTTTTGTAATTAATGTATTGAGAGTAAATCTGGGTGTCATTTTAAAGCATACTCTTAGAAACTCCAGTTTCTGACAAGATGATAGGATATAGATATATTTCATCTTATTGCCATTTTTCCAATTTTTTTGTTGTTTTGTTTTGTTTTCCTTTTTTGACTAGACCATTATATATTTTTAAATTTATGTTTGTTTTAATATTTTATTTTCCCCACTTATATGTAAAACAATTTTTTAAACATTTGTTTTTAAAATTTGGAGTTCCAGTTTCTCTCCTTCTGTCCCCACACACCCCCATTGAGAAGACAAATGTGAAGTTATGGAAAACATTTTAATAATAAATAGTCATGCTGCAAAAGAAAACATATATAACCCTCCAAAAATGGTCACGGAAAGAAAGTTTTAAAATATGCTTCAGTCTGTGTTCAGAAACAATCAGTTCTTTCTCTGGATATGGATAACATCTTTCATCATGTCTTTCAGAGTAGTCTTCGATCATTGTATTGCTGAGAATCAGTTATTCACAGCTTTAAATCCCTATGTTTTCAAATATTTTCATTCCACGGGGCTTGGAGATTGACTTTTAAGTATGGCAACAATTATTAAAATGCTAAAAAATTTCTTAACCTTATAGATTGATATTATATCTTAGGGATCGCAAATACAGTTCACCTTGGGATAATGTCTCAGTTCTAGTCCAATTTTTTTGGTTGTTAAATTTTCAAGAATATTTTAAAGTGTGTAACTGTTATATGATTATTGTCACTTGTTAGCTTATATTAGGGACGATAAGCAGTACTCAAATGTATAAATCATAAATATGATCATAAATTTGAGTGCTCAGTTTTTGCAGCCTATGTTGTGTATTGTACAATTTCTACCATCTTCTTTCATAATCTTTATGGATCAGTAAGTTTTGTATCTTTAAGGGAGGAAACCTGAAATGTTTGGTAACATCTGGTATTGCCTTGCTATATAAAGCATACAAAAACACTTCTTGTTCCATAAACAAATAGTTTTAACTCAGACATTACTTGATCCTTCTATGTTGAGATATTGTGGGTTGAGGTTATACAGCACTGGGCTATAGTGTGTCTTTTGATTCCAGTATTACATGTTAGTTATTTCATAGGTTCTATGCTATGGTGAATGACTTGTTGCTTTTTGTAAATATAGTGACATATAATTTTCTGCTATCAGTCTTTAGTATTGTTGATTAAATAATGTCTTCTTCCTTTAAAATTGCTTCTGAAGAAAAGGGTAAAGTGGGGGTAGTACATCTCACGAAGAGGCATAGGAAACCTATTATATCTGAGAGAAAGAATGGAGGGGGATGAATATAGTGGGTATCTTACTGCCTTCAGAATTGGCTTTAAGTGAAAAATCTTAAGACATATTCAATCTATGGTGAAACTTCTCCCACCTCATTGAAAAGTGAGAAGGGAAAAGTGAAAAGGGAAGGAATAAGCTAAGCGGAAGGGAATACGGAAACTGGGAGGGAAAGGGGTAAGATAGGGGGAGGAACTCTAAGGCGGGGGGAGGGATACTAAAAAGGGAAGGCTGTGAGAAGCAAGTGGTGCTCACAAGCTTAATACTGGGAAGGAGGGAAAGGGGAAAGAAGGGAGAAAAGCATAAACCGGGGTTAACAACATGGCAAGTAATACAGAATTGGTCATTCTAACCATAAATATGAACGGGATAAACTCCCCCGTAAAGAGGAAGCAGTTAGCAGAATGGATTAAAAGCCAGAATCCTACAATATGTTGTTTATAGGAAACACACCTGAAGTGGGGAGATACATGCAGCTTAAAGGAAAAAGGTTGGAGCAAAATCTACTATGCTTCAGGTGAAGTCAAAAAAGCAGGGGTAGCCATCCTGATCTCAGATCAAGTTAAAGCAAAAATTGATCTAATTAAAAGAGATAAGGAAGGCCACTATATCTTGCTAAAGGGTAGCATGGATAATGAAGCACTATCTATATTAAACATATATGCACCAAGTGGGGTAGCATCTAAATTCTTAAAAGAGAAATTAAGAGAGCTGCAAGAAGAAATAGACAGTAAAACTATAATAGTGGGAGATCTTAACCTTGCACTCTCAGAATTAGATAAATCAAACCACAAAATCAATAAGAAAGAAGTCAAAGAGGTAAATAGAATACTAGAAAAGTTAGATATGATAGATCTCTGGAGAAAATGTAATGGAGACAGAAAGGAATACACTTTCTTTTCAGCAGTTCATGGAACCTATACAAAAATTGGCCATATATTAGGACATAAAAACCTCAAACTCAAATGCAGTAAGGTAGAAATAGTAAATGCATCCTTTTCAGACCACGATGCAATGAAAATTACATTCAACAAAAAAGCAGGGGGAAGTAGACCAAAAAATAATTGGAAACTAAATAATCTCATACTAAAGAATGATTGGGTGAAACAGCAAATCATAGACATAATTAATAACTTCACTCAAGAAAACGATAATAATGAGACATCATACCAAAATGTATGGGATGCAGCCAAAGCGGTAATAAGGGGAAATTTCATATCTCTAGAGGCCTATTTGTATAAAATAGAGAAAGAGAAGGTCAATGAATTGGGCTTGCAACTAAAAATGCTAGAAAAGGAACAAATTAAAAACCCCCAGTCAAACACTAAACTTGAAATTCTAAAAATAAAAGGAGAGATCAATAAAAATGAAAGTAAAAAAAACAAAACAAACTATTGAATTAATTAATAAAACTAAGAGTTGGTTCTATGAAAAAACCAACAAAATAGACAAACCCTTAGTAAATCTGATTAAAAAAAGGAAAGAGGAAAATCAAATTGTTAGTCTTAAAAATGAAAAGGGAGAACTCGCCACTAATGAAGAGGAAATTAGAGCAATAATTAGGAGTTACTTTGCCCAACTTTATGCCAATAAATTCGACAACTTAAATGAAATAGAAAAATACCTCCAAAAATATAGCTTGCCCAAACTAACAGAGGAAGAAGTAAATATCCTAAAACAGTCCCATCTCAGAAAAAGAAATAGAACAAACTATCAATCAACTCCCTAAGAAAAAATCCCCAGGACCAGATGGATTTACATGTGAATTCTACCAAACATTTAAAGAACAATTAACTCCAATGCTAAATAAACTATTTGAAAAAACAGGGATTGAAGGAGTCCTACCAAACTCCTTTTATGACACAGACATGGTACTGATACCTAAACCAGGTAGGCTGAAAACAGAGAAAGAAAATTATAGACCAATCTCCCTAATGAATATTGATGCTAAAATCTTAAATAAAATATTAGCAAAAAGATTACAGAAAATCATCCCCAGGATAATACATTATGACCAAGGATTTATACCAGGAATGCAGGGCTGGTTCAATATTAGGAAAACTATTAGCATAATTGACTATATCAATAACCAACCAAACAAAAACCACATGATCATCTCAATAGATGCAGAAAAAGCATTTGATAAAATCCAACATCCATTCCTAATAAAAACACTTGAGAGCATAGGAATAAATGGACTTTTCCTTAAAATAGTCAGGAGCATATATTTAAAACCATCAGTAAGCATCATATGCAATGGGGAAAAACTGGAACCTTTCCCAGTAAGATCTGGAGTGAAGCAAGGTTGCCCACTGTCACCATTATTATTTAATATCGTATTAGAAACACTAGCCTCTGCAATAAGAGTCGAGAAAGATATTAAAGGAATTAGAGTAGGCAATGAGGAAACCAAACTATCACTCTTTGCAGATGATATGATGGTATACCTAGAGAACCCCAGAGATTCTACTAAAAAGCTATTAGAAATAATTCATAATTTTAGCAAAGTAGCTGGCTACAAAATAAATCCCCATAAATCCTCAGCATTTTTATACATCACCAACAAAACCCAACAGCAAGAGATACAAAGAGAAATTCCATTCAGAATAACTGTTGATACCATAAAATATTTGGGAATCTATCTACCAAAGGAAAGTCATGAATTATATGAGCAAAATTATAAAAAAGTCTCCACACAAATAAAGTCAGACTTAAATAATTGGAAAAATATTAAGTGCTTTTGGATCGGCCGAGCGAACATAATAAAGATGACAATACTCCCTAAACTAATCTATTTATTTAGTGCTATACCAATCAGACTTCCAAGAAAATATTTTAATGATCTAGAAAAAATAACAACAAAATTCATATGGAACAATAAAAAGTCGAGAATCTCAAGGGAATTAATGGAAAAAAAATCAAATGAAGGTGGCCTAGCTGTACCTGATCTAAAATTATATTATAATGCAGCAGTCACCAAAACCATTTGGTATTGGCTAAGAAATAGATTAGTGGATCAGTGGAAAAGGTTAGGTTCACAAGACAGAATAGTCAACTATAGCAATCTAGTGTTTGACAAACCCAAAGCCCCTAACTTCTGGGAAAAGAATTCATTATTTGATAAAAACTGCTGGGATAATTGGAAATTAGTATGGCAGAAATTAGGCATGGACCCACACTTAACACCATATACCAAGATAAGATCAAAATGGGTCCATGACCTAGGCATAAAGAACGAGATTATAAATAAATTAGAGGAACATAGGATAGTTTATCTCTCAGACTTGTGGAGAAGAAAGAAATTTGTGACCAAAGATGAACTAGAGACCATTACTGATCACAAAATAGAAAATTTTGATTACTTCAAATTAAAAAGCCTTTGTACAAACAAAACTAATGCAAACAAGATTAGAAGGGAAGCAACAAACTGGGAAAACATCTTCACAGTTAAAGATTCTGATAAAGGCCTCATTTCCAAAATATATAGAGAACTGACTCAAATTTATAAGAAATCAAGCCATTCTCCAATTGATAAATGGTCAAAGGATATGAACAGACAATTTTCAGAGGATGAAATTGAAACTATTACCACTCATATGAAAGAGTGTTCCAAATCATTATTGACCAGAGAAATGCAAATTAAGACAACTCTGAGATACCACTACACACCTGTCAGATTGGCTAAGATGACAGGAAAAAATAATGATGAATGTTGGAGGGGATGCGGGAAAACTGGGACACTAATGCATTGTTGGTGGAGTTGTGAACGAATCCAACCATTCTGGAGAGCAATCTGGAATTATGCCCAAAAAGTTATCAAATTGTGCATACCCTTTGACCCAGCAGTGTTTCTATTGGGCTTATATCCCAAAGAAATACTAAAGAAGGGAAAGGGACCTGTATGTGCCAAAATGTTTGTAGCAGCCCTATTTGTAGTGGCTAGAAACTGGAAAATGAATGGATGCCCATCAATTGGAGAATGGCTGGGTAAATTGTGGTATATGAATGGTATGGAATATTATTGTTCTGTAAGAAATGACCAGCAGGATGAATACAGAGAGGACTGGCGAGACTTACATGAACTGATGCTAAATGAAATGAGCAGAACTAGGAGATCATTATACACTTCGACAACGATATTGTATGAGGACATATTTTGATGGAAGTGGATTTCTTTGACAAAGAGACCTGAGTTTCAATTGATAAATGACGGACAGAAGCAGCTACACCCAAAGAAAGAACACTGGGAAACGAATGTGAACTATCTGCATTTTTGTTTTTCTTCCCGGGTTATTTATACCTTCTGAATCCAATTCTCCCTGTGCAACAAGAGAACTGTTTGGTTCTGCAAACATATATTGTATCTAGGATAGACTGCAACATATCCAACATATATGGGACTGCTTGCCATCTAGGGGAGGGGGTGGAAGGAGGGAGGGGCAAAATCAGAACAGAAATGAGTGCAAGGGATAATGTTGTAAAAAAAATTACCCTGGCATGGATTCTGTCAATATAAAGTAATTATTAAATAAAATTTTTTTTTAAAAATTGCTTCTGAAGTTATAATACATATGCATATATGCTATATTATACATATCATGTTTATTATCATTATAATTATCATTACTATGATTTTTTGTAGTAGTAGTGGTGGTGGTTAACATCATAATAACTTTCTCAGACTTAGCATGGAAAACATCTGGATCTAGTCTGCTGCTTTTATATAACATAAGAGCCTCATAATTGAATTCAAGATTGTTTACTTAGTAGATTGAAATACATGGGTATTTAGCCCTCTGAAAGGTCACATTCCTGATAGTCTTTTCTAATACTTGTCATTCTCACACATGTTGCCAGAAGAAGAAGAACTACAGCTTTAACATATTCCTCTTATTTCCTGACCATCCTTCTCCACCATAACTTAGAAAATTTCCCTTCTTTTAAATTTACTTTTTTTGATGAATTGATGTACTAGTGCTGTAACAAAAATGAATATATATTATACACACATACATGTATGCACCCATAAATACAGATATATACACATATGTCAGTGTGAATAATCATGTTGTCTCCTCCATTATAATATAACATATTTGAAAACAGTCTATTTCGCTTTTGTCTTTGTCTTCCTGTGTCAAACACATTGCCTTTTACGGAGTAGGTGTGTAAGGTATATAACAAAAGTTGATTTTGTTAAAATCAATTTTTATCTATGTATTTTGTTTTTATGTTTTCTAGATTTTGTCCTGTACTTCTATCTCTATTTTTCCCAAAAGAAAGCCCTCATAACAAATGATTTTTAAAAGAAAAAGAAGAAAAACAAATAAGAAAAATATCCACATATTTAATAATAAATAGTAAACATTTAAGTGCCTGCTATATGTCAAGCACTATGCTAATTTCTGTCTATCTGTCAAACCTCAACATTATATGAAATATTCTTACAGAAGGATCTTCAAAATATGAGGAAGGGATTCTTTTATCTCTCTTCTTTGTACTTTCTAATTTTGTAAATTTCATTTTTGGTTATTTAGTAATTATTGTTCTTTGAATTTACATTGCTTTAATCATAGTAAATTTTGTTTTCTCAGTTCCACTTAATACTTCATGTACATCTTTCTTTTGTATTCTTTGTATTCATCATATTCACTATTCATTAAGACATAAATTGCAGTACATATAGGATGGAACTGGAATCAGTAGTGAGTTCAAAAATGGCTTCAGAAGTTTACTAAGTGATCGTGAGCAAGATACTGAAGTTCTATCAGTTTTAGTTTCCTCATCTATCAAATATGGATAATAATTAAACCTGGCTCAGTGTGTTTCTGTGACATTCAAATGAGAAATATATGTAAAGGTTTTTGCAAATCTTAAAACTCTATCTATAAATTCTATTTTACTTTAGCCATTCACTAATCAATGATCATTTACTTTCAATCTCCCCCTGCAACAAACAAGTCCCGTTACAGATATTTTAATATCCACCTAGGGTTTTTTTTTTTTTTGTTTGTTTGTTTTTTGTTTTTTTTTTCCTACTTACTTCCTTGATTTACATGTCTTGCTGTGTAAATTCTGGAACAAAAGATTTGATAAATTAAGCTTTTTTGCATAATTCCTAATTCCTTTTCAATATTTTTGTACTAATTTATTGCTCCAGTAACAATATATTAGTATCTTTGTCTTTTTGCAATCTCTCTAACATAAGCTATTCACATCTTTTGTCATTTTTGCCATTTTTGGGGGTGTGGATATTATGATTATTGTTATTATTTGAAACACTTTTCGTAATTTTTTATTTCTCTTTTGAGGACTGTATGTTCATATATTGTACATACTTATGCTAGTTGTCTGTATATCTTGGATATCAAAACTTTATATTTAACACACAGAGATATCCTGGAAGTATAACAATTGTTGCTCACTGAAAACAAGATTTGAGTTTCAATCAAAAAGTGAATTTATAACCATCCCTATATTTCTATATTTTGCATTGAGGACTATTGAAGACCCTGGTTATGGATTTTAAGAATGCTATCACATGCTGAGAATTTTAAGAAGAATTCATATCACATCCCCTTTTTAGGTGTGGACAGCAGATGCTTTCATACAACACACTTCACCATTCCAGAGACATTAGGGAAAATAATCTTCTTTAGGCAGCAAGACCATAAGAGAACATCTGGTTGATTAACAGATGCCAATGCCAGAATAGCTTTAGTATGATCAGTGAAGTATCTATCATGAAAGTTATCATTTTAGCTACCTCTAGACTAACCCATTAAATAAAAAATAGGACATGTCTGATATTCTCAAATTTACAGAAAATATATTTCTCTAAATCCAGCATTTGAGAAACATCTGCATGCATATAATTTTAGATGTTATTTTTATATATATGGCAACTACCATAGGTAAAAGTGTTATGGTAGGGTAAGGGTAGCATTTTTTTTTTCTGGTGAGAATTTTCATGCAAATTATTAAATTTCTTGATACCAATAATCTACTTAGAAAGCCAAATTTGAGTTAAGGTAGGTACTTCTGAAGAGAAATATCTTCTATATTTAAAACATGTATTTAATTGTTAATGGTGTCTTCATTCACTGAGGGGAAATGGTAAAGAAAAACCAAAGTTTATATTAATAATAAATTTACAAATTTACATAAAATCAAAATTGATTCCATGCTATGTGAACAATTTTATTAAATACTACACAAAACATACATGTGTACACACTCAAACCATGAAAAGGAAAAAAAAAATCATAGCTATCAAGATGTTATGGCACAAACAAGAGAATAACTATTCTGAAAAGTAAAGTGAGAGAAAGCTTTGATAATCATCATCCATCCAAAAATAAAAAAATAAAAAAAAACAGGTTTGGAAATGAAATTAAGCTAAAACATCTCAGTGGAATATTTTTAAAAAGACAGCTTAGGGAAATGTATTTTTATGTCTATTTTGGAGAGTCCATTCTCTGATATCATTGGAGAGATTTCATTTAACTAAATTGAATTAAATTTCCAGTGATTCTCTGCAAAGGAGGTTTCCCCCCATATGATTTGCAAAAATTATCTAATTTAGTTCAGTCAAAAATAGTGGGTTTGAATATGAGTGGTTAGTAAGTCATTTACATTTTGATCTATTTAGTGTGTCAGTTATTTCAAACCACTTTGTATGTATAGACACTTTCAGGCTTTCTTCTGTTAACACACTGGTAATACCTTGTGGTTTTGTGTAAAATTCTATGACTCTACAAGCTTAACGCCCTTGATACATTATCTCATTTGTCCTCCTAGTATCTCTAGGAAGCAGGAAGGAATATAGATAATTAAGTCCCCAATGGCAAGAAATAACACATCTCACCCAAATGAGCAATTTACTCCCAAATCTCTCTCTCTGTGTGAGGATTGGTCACATTTTATGACTGCAACTAGAGATAACGTTTTCCCTACTGCAGTTATGTTCAAAGCCTTCTTTCCAAACTAATTTTGAAATTCAAGCATTTTAGTCCCATTATGGAGGGAAAAAAAAAAACAAAACAATTTCCCAAGAGGAATTCTGGATGATATTGACCACAATGACTTCGTGGGGATGTGGGGCAAAGCTAAAGACCTACCTTTTAATTCCTAAAATAAGCCAAATCAGCAAAAGCCATATCTTCCTTTGTAGATCCTCACAATTAATATACTTCACACCTCTTTGGAGGCAGTAAAAATTTAAAGAACTCATTCTTCTCTTCATTAATAACTAACTAAAGTTTAATTTAAGTAAGGGTAAGAAAGCATCTTCCAAAAGTTCAGAAAGGAAAGAAAGAAGGAAGGAAAAATTATGGAAGAGTGGGATAGAAGAAAGAAAAGAAAGAAAAGAAGGAAGAGAGGACAAAAAGAAGGAAGGAAGGAAGGAAGGAAAAAAGGAAGGAAGGAAGGAAGGAAGAAAGGAAGGAAGGAAGCAAGGGTCCACAGATAAAATTGTTCCATGATCAATACTAGAAAAACTTTTATCATTTTAAAAAGGACATTATCCATCTATCTCATCATCTATGCAACACAGCTTCCAGAGGCACTGAGTTTATATTGACATTTAAGAATCAGAAAGGGAAATAATATGTTATTAACTTACCTAATTAAACATAGAAAAGTGAAATTCACTGTTAATTTTTTAGTAACTACACGAGGAGTTCAGTACAATCCGGACTTCTTCAAGTAAATTAAACTCCTAGTTAAGATATATAATCTAATTCAGTTTTGGGGGTGGAGCCAAAATGGCAGAGTGAAACAGGGAAGCTTCTTGAGCTCTCTCAGTTTCCCTTGAAAACCACATGACACCAAGCCTCTGAACAGTTTAATTTGCAGGGGTCCTCAAATTTTTTAAATAGGGGGCCAGTTCACTGTCCCTGACTCTTGGAGGGCCAGACAATAGTAAAAAGAAAAACTTTGTTTTGTGGGCCTCTAAATAAAGAAACTTCATAGCCTTGGGTGAGGGGGATAAACATCCTTAGCTGCCACATCTGGCCCCCGGGCCATAGTTTGAGGCCCCTGGATGGAATGAAACTACTCTTAGCTCAAGATAGATTGGGAAAATGTCAGATTTACTGGGGTGAAAAGAGTGTTTAACAGTGTTTAGATGGAGTCTGGGAAAAATAGTGAAAGGGTCTTAATCATAACAAATCAGAAACTGAGACCCTCTGTCTTGTCTCAGTAGAGAAACAAACCAGTGGGGCAGCCTCAAGTTCAAGCTCAAAAGTGATTTCTGGGAAACCAGGCTATTTTTAGGATTAAACAGATAATGCTATCCCCTGCAAGCAAAGGGGCACTGTGCATCAAAACAAGGTTCAGTGATGCACAGGAATCTTGAGACAACATCTTCTTTAACCCAAGAACAGAGCTATACCATACAAATAAAAATTAGGAAGAAATACAAAAAGAACAGGAAAGAAAAGATTAAGAAAAAAAAAAAGAACCTTGATCATAGAAAGCTGCTATAGTGAAGACCAAAACATCAACACAGACAAAGATAAAATTTCTACAAGGGAAAACACAAAGAGTGACATGGAATGGTTTGAACCCCAAAGAGGCAAGTTCTCATAAAAGACTTTAAAAGGCAAATAAAGAGACATAGAAGAAACAATGAGGAACGAAATGACAAAAATGGAAGAAAGAGTTAACAGCTTGGAAAAGGAAGGTAATTACATAAAAAATATAATTGGTTAAATGCAAAAAATCCACTGAAGAAAGCAACATCTTTAAAAGTAGAATTAACAAAATGGAAAAAAGACATATAGAAGCCAACTGAAGAAAATCACACATTAAAAACTAGAGCAGAACAAATGGAAGCTAATGACTATGAGATATCAGGAATCAGTCAAACAATCAAGAAAAGAATGAAAAAAAAAAAAGAAAATATAAACTGCCTCACTGAAAAAAAAAACCAACCTGTAAAATAGACCAGAAAAGACAACTTAAAAATTATCAGTCATACCCTAAAGAGTGGTGGAGTCAAGATGGCAGAATGAAGTCAGGAAGCTACTTGAGCTCTCCCAGTTTCCCTTGAAAACAACATGAAACTGATCTAAATTGGGGTGGGAAGGACTTGACTTTCTATGGCCTCCCTCAAATTAACAGTAAATTAAATCTCTAAACTGGTTTTGGAGTCAAAGAATCCACAAATATTCCTGGGATACCTTAAAAGAACTTCAGAACAAGTCTGTTTCAAACAGTCAAGGGGACAATCTGCTGAGTCCAGACAACAGCCCAGGGAAACTGAGGCAAAGAGGCTATGACAGGGAATCAATGTTGCAGCTTCCATACACCTGGAAATCTTCTATTAGCCTCTTAGGCTACTCTATTTTAGGTGCAAGTGGGTTATCTAGCAGATTTGCTACAAAACGCAAATTGTAAATCACTAATACCTGGAAGAAAATAGGACCTAGAGATTACCTAGCACCAGAAATCAATCAGCAGAACTGCCCCAGGGCAAAGGAAAGCAGCTGTCATTCCATTGTGTTAAAAGCAGGCTTTGAGTCTTTAAAAAATGAGCAAAACCCGCCAAAAGAACTCTCAAAATAGACAGCTTTTATAGAGAGAAAAGAGAACAGATGTCAAATCCTGAGTTCCTATGGGCAAATCAACTCCTGAAGAAGCCCAAAAGGGAGATATGAGCTGGTCCCCATTTCACAAGGCTTCCTTGGAAGATTTCACAAAGGATCTTAAAAGAGAGTTAGAAGAAAAATTGGGAAAGGGAATGAGTTTTTTTTTTTTTTCTTTTTTTGCAAGAAGGAACAGGAAAAGCATATAACTCCCTACAAAATAGATATGGAAAAGATACACATTTGTTGAAAAACAGAATTTATGAAATGGAAAAAAATGCAATGAACAAAACAATTCAATTGTACAAATAGAAAAAGAGCTAAAAAAGGTAACTGAAAAAATAATACACTAAAAATTAGAATTGAACAAATGGAAATGAATGACTTAATGAGGCTTCAAGAATCAGTCAAACAAAACCAAAAAAACGAAAAACATAGAAGAAAATATGAAATGCCTCCTAAGAAAAACAATGACCTGAAAAATAGATTTAGGAGAGACAATCTAAGGATTGTTGGACTTCCTGAAAGCCGTGATGAAAAAAAGAATGAAGATATTATCTTATAGGAAATCATAAAGGAAAACTGCCCAGATGTCTTAGAATCAGAAGGCAAAATAGCCATTGAAAGAATTCACTGATCACCACCTAAAAGAGATTCCAAAATTAAAACTCCAAGGAATATTGTGGCAAAATGTTACTACTGTCACACCAAGGAAAATATATTGCAAACAGCCAGAAAGAAACAATTAAAAACCAAGGAGCCATAATCATGATTGTCCAGGCCCTAGCAACTTCCACCTTAAAGGATCAAAGGGCCTGGAATTTTATATTCAGAAAGGCAAAGGAACTTAGATTACAGCCAATAATAAGCTATTTAGCTAAATTGAGCATTATCTTTCAGAAAAGAAGAAAGACATTCAATGATATAGATGAATTTCATCTACTTTTGATGAAAACACCAGAAATAAACAAAAATTTTGATCTCCAAATACAGAACTCAAAAAAAGCATAAAAAGGTAAAAAGGAAAGCCCTCTTGAGAGGTATACTTATGATATATATATATATATATATAATATATATATATATATATATATACACATGTGTATACACACACATATGTATGTATATACATACATATATATATATATATATATATATATATATATAATATATATATATATTATATATATATACATACACATGTGTATACACACACATATGTATGTATATACATACATATATATATATATATATATATATATATATATATATATATATATATATATATATATATGCCCCATTTGTATTAAAAACACTAGAGATTATAGGAGTAAATTGACTTTCCCTTAAAATGATTAGCAGCATCTATTTAAAATTATCAGCAAGCATCATATATAATGAGGACAAACTGGAACCTTTCCCAATAAGATCAGGAGTAAAACAAGGTTGCCCACTATCACCATTACTATTCAATATTGTATTAGAAATGTTAGCTTTGGCAATAAGAGAAGAAAAAGAGATAAAAGAATTAGAGTAGATAATGAAGAAACCAAATTTTCACTCTTTGCAGAAGATATGATGGTATACTTGGAGAACCTTAGAGAATCAACTAAAAAACTACTAAAAACATTTCACAACTTTAGCAAAGTTGCAGGATACAAAATAAGTCCATATAAATCATTAGCATTTTTATATGTTACCAACAAAGTCCAGCAGCAAGAGATATAAAAAAAATCCATTAAAATAACTGTAGTATAAAATATTTGGCAATCTATCTGCCAAGGGAAAATTAGGAATTAGATGGACAAGATGCAAGGGTTGAAAAATTATCCATGCATACATTTTGAAAATAAAAAGCTTTAAAAAAAAGAAAAACACAAAAAACTATGTCTCTGAACAAAGTCCAACAGAATGAAACTACTCTCTAGCTCAAAACAACCGAAAAAACTTCAAGAAAGATCAGTCTCACTGGTGTGAAAAGCATGTTTAGCCCATGTCAGATAGATTCTGAGAAAGCTAGTGAGAGGACTTAAATCACAGTAAATCATTCATTAACATTCACAGCCCTGGCTCAATTGAGGAACAAATCAGTGGTGCAGCTTCCAGTCCCATCTCAGAAGGCAAACATTGGGAAACCAGGCTGTTTTCTAAACCGAGCAGTCAAAGATACTCCCTAAAAACACAAGGGGCCATGCTGTGCTCAAAGCCAAGTCTCAGAGCTGAACAGGAAACTTGGGACAGTTTCACTTTACCCCAGGAACAGAGCTGCACCTTGAAAGTAAAAAAGAGGAATTACCAAAAGAAAAGGATAGACAATGAGCAAGAAACAGAAAGGGACCTTAACTATAGAAAACTACTATGGTTTCAGAGCTGATCAAAACACAACTCAGATGAGGAGAGAATGTCTACAGAAGAAATCTCAAAGAGTGACAAGAATTGGTTCCAAGCCCAAAGAATTCTACAATATGTTATTTATAAGACACACTTTTGACCCAGAGAGACACTTACAGAGTAAAGTGTAGTGTTCTCTTCTTTTCTAAAATATACTGGTTCTCTGGGTGCAGATTTCTTGTGGGGCTTTTGGAGGCAGCTTTAGTTTCAGTTCAAAGTAATAATCATCTCAAATGCAGCCAGCTGTTAAAAGTTCAGATCCTTTATTGTCTCTTCTAAAATAGCCCAGTTAGTTTTCTTTGAGGCCTATGTCCCTCCTTTGTTCCAAGAGCTCCTGTTGCTTGTTCTTTGCTCTGCCAGCTTCAGCCTCCAGCTCCCTCTAAATCTTTCATTCTCAATCTCTTCAACTGACTTCTGGCTCAATCTCTTCAACTGACTCCTCCACTGACTTCTCGCTGAGGCTCCAAGAGCTTCTTTATATATGATCTCTTAAAGGTGTGAACCCAAAAGTTGACTCCTCCTCTGAGAGTGGGATTGTGGGAGGTATAACTTGTGAATTTCCCGAACTTGTGAACTCTAATGTGTGAGTTAATATGTGAACTCTCAAAAATGTAAACTTAAGTACATAAGCAATGTTTCTATCAATTCCACTGAGTTAACACCTTGTTTAAGTTCTGGCTCATAACAGTAAAAGTAAAAGGCTAGATCAGAATTTCTTATACTTCAGTTGACATACAAAAGAAGCAAGTTTAGAAATTCTGATCTCAGCTCACGCAAAAGTAAAACTATATATCTTATATTTTTATATAGCTTTTTATTTAAAAGTTATATGCAGGGGTAATTTTACAGCATTGACAATTGCCAAATCTTTTGTTCAAATTTTTCCCCTCCCAGATGGCAGGTTGACCAATGCATGTTAAATATGTTAATGTATAAATTAAATACAATATAAGCATACATGTCCAAAGAGTTATTTTGCTGTACAAAAAGAATCAGATTTTGAAATGGTGTACAATTAGCCTGTGAAAGAAATCAAAAATGCAGGCAGACAAAAATAGAGGCATTGGAAATTCTATGTAGTGGTTCTTAATCATCTCCCAGAGGTCTTTAACTGGGAGTAGCTGGTTCAATTCATTACTGCTCTATTGGAACTGATTTGGTTCATCTAATCGCTGAAGATGGCCATGTCCATTAGAATTGATCATCATATAGTAGTGTTGTTGAAGTATATAATGATCTCCTTGTCCTGCTCATTTCACTCAGCATCAGTTCATGTAAGTCTCTCCAGGCCTTTCTGAAATCATCCTGTTGGTCATTTCTTACCAAACAATAACATTCCATAATATTCATATACCACAATTTATCCAGCCATTCTCCATTTGATGGGCATCTGTTGGAATCCTTACTAACTGCTAAGTAATTAGAGTTGATCTAATCTTACAAGAAGTTGTTTTGGCCAGAACCTGAAACAAGGTACTAAGTAGAACTAATCAAGACAAGGCTTGTGTTCCCACCTTTACTCAAGGGAGTCCACACCTTAAAGCTCTTTGGGCCAGAGAGCACTATGGGAGAAAACCCATAATCCCATTCTCTCAGAAGGTTCACATATAAGGCGAGACAGCCATTCCAGAATACATTTTTTCCTCTTGGCTGGCTGATCGCGCTAGACTCGAGAGGAACGACTCTGCTGCAGAGAACACTTTTGACGGATTTCAGTGGAGCTACGCCAGAAGCCCTCTCTCCGCGGCAAGTTGGTGGCTGGGCTCCCCAGAAGGAGATAAGAGAGATCTTCCATCTCTGTTGGAGGCAGAAGAAAGCAGAGGCAGAGGCTGAAGGACAGAACCTTTGGATTTGGAGACATCCGAAGGGCTCTAGGGCTCTAAGCCTCTAAACCGGCTGTGCTTTGAGAAGAACAAACTCCAACATTTGAACTCTAACATTTGGCGCCCAAGCGTGGGAACCAAGGACCCTACTTTCACTGAAGAAGTCTCCAGTGACCAGGAACTGAGTGAGTACAACCTTTTTTGGCTGAAATGGGACAGATCCTAGGTAAAGATTCTCCATCCCCCACCACAACCCCCCCAACCCCAGACCCACCCAGGAGTGGTGCTATAGAAAGCCTGCTTAAGCTGATAGAAGATCAAGGGCTACTTGTAACTTGGGGACAGACGGCTAGACTTCTGGATACATTAAAACGCACCTCTCCTTGCTTCTTAGAGGAAAAGCAAATCTCTCTAAAAAACTGGGCATTGGTTGGTCAACAGATCTCTGCATATAACAATGAAAACGGTCCTCGTTCAGTTTCCATTGCAGTGTTCTATTTATACAATACAATACAGATGGCCTTAAAATACCGGGATAGCCAAAGGGGGAAGCCTGAGATAAAGGAGGAAGACAAAGAACAGATTAATGGCCATATCCCCACAGGGCAGGGAGACTTAAGTGAGGCTCAAGGGTGGGGTGAATCTGAGGCAGCCTCAGCCCCACCTGAGGAGCAGGTAATTGACTCTCCTTCATCAACTCCACCCTCCGGGATGGAGGGAGGAGGGGTAGTGGGGGGGGCAGTGACAGCACCAGCACCTCCCCCCCAGCATCTAGCACCTTCCCCCCAGCATCCAGCACCTCCCCCCCAGTATCCAGCACCTCCTCCCCAGCATCCAGCACCTCCCCCCCGCATCCAGCACCTCCCCCCCAGCATCCAGCTGCTCCTTTGAGTAGATTGCAAAAGGGACTAATTAAGGCCAGAGAAGAAGGGAAAAATGTATCAGAATTTCAACACCACATTTTTCCTGTAATTCAACAGTTTAATTCTTCAGGTCAAGAAAGTAGAAGATACTCACCTTTTGATATAGAAATCCTCAAAGACCTGAAAAAAGCTTGCACTCTTTATGGGGCTACATCAGCTTATGTTAAGATGCTATTACAAAATTTGTCTTTTGAAATCTTGACCCCTAATGACTGGAAATCGATAGCAAAAATATGCCTAGAACCTGGACAGAACTACTTGTGGCTTTCTGAATATAGTGAGCTCTGTAGGATACAAGCCCAACAAAATATTCAAAGTGGAGTTCATACTGTAATCACCTGTGACCTACTAACAGGTACAGGTCCTTATGCAGATGTCACAGCACAAATTAGTTATTCTGTAGCAGCATATCAGCAAATTGCTGATAATGCTATCAAAGCGTGGGCTTCTCTTCACAATAAAGACGACAAGGGGGGGGGCCTTCACAAAAATAACACAAGGGCCAAATGAACCCTTCGCTGACTTTGTGGGACGCTTGCAGACAGCTATCATAAGAACAAATGGAGAAAATGCAATAACAGACATCTTGATAAGGCAACTTGCTAAGGAAAATGCTAATGAGGTTTGCAGAAGAATTATACTAGGACTGCGCAAGGATGCTCCTTTAGAGGAACTCATAAGACGCTGTGCCACAGTGGGCACAGGTGCCTTTTATAGCCAGGCTATGATGCAGACTTCCCAAAATCCAAACATGAGAAGACAGAATCCCTCTTGGCAAGGGACTTCCAGAGAGACTCGTAGATGCTTTCAGTGTGGAAAAGTAGGACATCTGAAAGCTCAATGTTGGTATAGAGATAGAATGGGAAGACAAGGTGGGAGAACAAGACCCCAAACCCCATGTCCAAAATGCAACAGAGGCTTCCATTGGGCCTCAGAATTTAGACAGATTCAGGGAAACGGGATGAGGGGCCCAGCCCCAGGGCCCAAGGCAAAAAACACTTGGGGCATGATGGCAGCCAATGGTGCACCCAGAGAGTGCCTAGAAGTCCAGTACCCAGACATGACCAATCATCCAGAAAGCCATATGATGGGAGAAGAGGATTACACAGTCAATCAGCCAGGAAGCAACCTCATGGCAGAAGGGAATTACAATTGGGGAGAATAGAGCTGTATGCAGCTGGGACAACTGAGATACCCCCTGGAGAGGTGAAATCTGTTCCTCTCCAGCCTATGGATCCCTTACCTCCAGGCACAGTAGGCTTGACCATTTCACCTCCTTGTATGTACAAAACAGTGTCCATCCACACACTGATGTGGGAAACTGGGGAATGTGTAGATAATATCCCAGTCACTAATACAGGTAGACAATGTGTGACTTATCACCCAGGAGACGTAGTAGCATCAGGTTTACTCATACAGAATCCTAATAAGCAGCCTCGTGATAGTCACCCAGGTTCTGACTCCAGACCACAAAAACCAGGAATATACTGGACAGCAGCAGTAACGGCTGACCGACCTATGCTCACTATCTATATAAATGGCCTACCATTGGAAGGATTGGTAGACACAGGTGCGGATCGTACAGTTATTAGAGGTGCCAGTTGGCCCAGTCACTGGCCAAAGATTAAAGTAGATACCTATATGTCTGGAGTAGGAGGATCAATAGCAGCTGAAGTTAGTGCTGCCCCTATGAGATGGACTTTTGAAGGCAAAACAGGAGTTTTTACTCCTTTTATAGTTGAAAAAATCCCCATCAATCTGTGAGGAAGAGATGTTTTACAACAATTGGGGTTAAAAATGAGTACTTCGGTTTTTTAAGCAGGGCTGCTGTTGAAGGCCTGCCAACACTTTCACCTATTCCTATCCAATGGAAAACTGATACACCAGTGTGGATAGAACAGTGGCCCTTAAGTAGCAATAAAATTCAGGCCTTATTAGATATAGTACAGGAGCAGCTTGAACAAGGGCATTTACAACCTTCTCTAAGTCCTTGGAATTCCCCAGTGTTCGTTGTAAAAAAGAAATTGGGAAAATGGAGGATGCTCACTGATTTAAGAAAAGTGAACGAACAGATGGAAACTATGGGAACTCTTCAGCCTGGACTTCCATCTCCTACTCAGCTTCCTAGAGAATGGCCTCTTTGGGTTATAGACATCAAGGATTGTTTCTATTCCATTCCTCTGGATAAGGAGGATATGAAGAGATTTGCCTTTTCGGTGCCCAGTGTCAATTTAGCTGAGCCTTATAAAAGATATGAATGGACGGTTTTGCCACAGGGTATGAAGAACAGCCCCACTATGTGTCAAATGTATGTTGCTGCTGCTCTTGCTCCAATAAGAAAAGCATTTCCAAAAGTTATGCTATTACATTATATGGATGATATATTGGGATGTGCACCGGAGGAACAAATTCTAGAAGCATGTCTACAAAAAACCATAGAAACACTAAGATACTACAAACTTCATATCACTACAGAAAAAATTCAAAGACATGCTCCTTTTCAATATTTAGGATATGAAATATATCCTAAGGCACTTACACTACAAAAACTGTCTTTAAGAACAGAGAGGTTGAACACCTTAAATGATTTCCAAAAATTAATAGGAGATATCCAATGGATGCGTCCAGTATTAGGTTTAACTACCAATCAATTGCAACCCCTATATGACATTTTAAGGGAGACACTGCTTTAAATTCACCACGCCGGCTTACAAAAGAAGCTCAAGAGACCTTGAGAGAAGTTGAACTGGCTTTATCCAATGTAGTTGAGAGAGTAACTCAAAAACCCTTGGAAATATCGGTTTTTGCTACGAAAGAAGCACCCACAGCAGTCCTTCATCAAGGAGACAATGTGATAGAGTGGGTGAACCTCCCAGCACAACCAGAACAAAGCCTTACGCCTTACCCAGTGCTTGTGGCTAGGATTCTATTAAAGGCCATTAAGCGAGCAGTACAATTATCTGGGACAAGACCTGACAA
This sequence comes from Antechinus flavipes, assembly GCF_016432865.1. Taxonomy (NCBI): domain Eukaryota; kingdom Metazoa; phylum Chordata; class Mammalia; order Dasyuromorphia; family Dasyuridae; genus Antechinus; species Antechinus flavipes. The sequence goes on along the minus strand of NC_067399.1, from coordinate 127,674,292 downwards.
GATATATACCTTCTATACAAATGCACAAATTAATGTATGCTGTGAAACCATCCCAGAGTGGCAGATTTTATTGGCCATGGCTCCAAATTTTGCACATGGATCTCCATTAAAGATAACCAGACTACTGCATAATTGGCAATGGATTTTTGAGGAGAAGGTTTCTAAGATTCCTCTTGAAGGACCAACCATTTTTACAGACGCAGCCAAACAAAATATTTGTGCTGTATACTCTCATGATCTAACCGTAAAAAGAGTAGTCAGAACTCCTTTTCAGTCCACTCAGCAGAACGAATTGTATGCAATCATTCTAGCTCTCACTTATTACCCAGGTGACATAAATATAATATCTGATTCAGCCTATTCAGTAGGTGTGGTACAAAGAATTGCCACAGCCCAAATAAAATTTGCAGCTTCTAATATATATCAGCTCTTTAAGGAACTTCAAGAGCAAGTGAGAAAGCATCCAGGAAAGATTTATATCCTGCATGTCCATTCACATAGTGGACTTCCAGGTCCTATTTTTGATGGAAATTCAAAGGCAGATAGCCTTTTAACTATGTTGGCCAGTACGCCTTTATTTCAAGAGGCCCAGGAATCCCATTCTAAATACCATCAGGCTGCTCGAGCTTTGCGTTTACAGTTTGGGATTACAAAAGAAGAAGCTAGGAGCATAGTGAAAACCTGTACAGCTTGCCTTCCCTTCCAAGCTCCTACACTGCCTCCAGGGAAGAATCCTCGTGGTTTGAGACCCAATGAAATCTGGCAAATGGATGTGACCCATTATAAATCTTTTGGTCGTCTGTCTTTTATCCACGTTGTGGTAGACACCTTTTCAGGATTCACTTTTGCCATACCAGCAGCAAAAGAGACAGCCCGAGTGGTCACTGAATTCCTCATTCAAGCATTCGCAATTATGGGTGTGCCACAAGAAATAAAAACAGATAATGGACCGGCATATACCTCCAAACATTTTGAACACTTTTGTGCACAGTATAAGATTTTACACACTACTGGCATACCCTTCAATCCTCAAGGTCAAGTAATAGTAGAAAGAAGAAACAGAGACATTAAGACACTCCTCCAAAAACAAAAGAAAGGGGGAGCCACGGGTAACCCTAGAGAACTTCTAAATTTAGTTCTCTATACCATTAATTTTTTAATCTTTGATAAAGATGCACTGGCTCCAGCAGACAGGTTTTATAACCCACCAGAAGAGCAGTGTCCAGTGCGAGCAGCTCCACTATCCTTAGATAATCGCCAGGTGATGTGGAGAGACCCAGAAAGTGGTGAATGGAAGGGACCAGATAGGCTAACTGCTTGGGGGAGAGGATTTGCTTGCACCTCTACAGGTGGAGAAGGAATCAGATGGGTGCCTATGAGCCGCATTCGCCTTGTCCATCGCAGAAAGATGGAGCAGACCCTTGAAACAAAGGAGAAGACCCAAGAAATATCGGGTGGTTCTGTTGCTGATTGTGCTCACAAGAATTATTAGATTCCTGGCACATGAACTAATGGACAATGGAATCCTATTGGACTGTTTCTAGGACTTATGGACATGTGTAAATTTTCAGATTGATTCTTGTTATTTGTTACATTACTACTAGCCTGTGTTATATTGCTATGTGCTCATGTAAATTATGTATAATGCCTCCCATATTGATGGATTTATGTATACCATGTATATCTGTTACAAAGTTCTGGCCCATATTGATGGATTTATGTGTACCCCCTCAGAAACCCCCTATGTTTTAAAATAAAAGAAAGGGGGAGATGTTAGAATCCTTACTAACTGCTAAGTAATTAGAGTTGATCTAATCTTACAAGAAGTTGTTTTGGCCAGAACCTGAAACAAGGTACTAAGTAGAACTAATCAAGACAAGGCTTGTGTTCCCACCTTTACTCAAGGGAGTCCACACCTTAAAGCTCTTTGGGCCAGAGAGCACTATGGGAGAAAACCCATAATCCCATTCTCTCAGAAGGTTCACATATAAGGCGAGACAGCCATTCCAGAATACATTTTTTCCTCTTGGCTGGCTGATCGTGCTAGACTCGAGAGGAACGACTCTGCTGCAGAGAACACTTTTGACGGATTTCAGTGGAGCTACGCCAGAAGCCCTCTCTCCGCGGCAAGTTGGTGGCTGGGCTCCCCAGAAGGAGATAAGAGAGATCTTCCATCTCTGTTGGAGGCAGAAGAAAGCAGAGGCAGAGGCTGAAGGACAGAACCTTTGGATTTGGAGACATCCGAAGGGCTCTAAGCCTCTAAACAGGCTGTGCTTTGAGAAGAACAAACTCCAACATTTGAACTCTAATAGGCATCCACTCAGTTTCCAGTTTCTGGCCACTACAAAGAGGGCTGCCACATTCTCACATATATAGGTTCCTTTCCCTTCTTTAAAATCTCTTTGGGATATAAACCAGTAGTAACACTGCTTGGTCAAAGGGTATGCAGAGTTTGATAACTTTTTGAGCATAGTTCCAAATTTCTCTCCAGAATGGCAGGGTGTATGCACAATTCCACCAGCAATGTATCAGTGTCCCTCTTTTCCCACATTTACTCCAACGTTGCTCATTATCTTTCCCTGTCATTCTAGCCAATCTGACAGATGTGTAGTGGTATCTCAGAGTTGTGTTAATTTGCATTTCTCTGATTAATAATGACTTTGAGCAACTTTTCATATGGCTAGAAATAGTTTTAATTTCTCCATTTGAAAATTGTCTATGCATATTCTTTGACTATTTATCAGTTGGAGAATGGCTTGAAAAAATATATATTTTATTAAAAGAGCTAAGGAGGGAAAGCAGTAATGACACTAAATATGTATGCACCGGGTAGTAAATCAGGCAAATTTATAGAGATTTTAAACCAGTTACAGGAAGAAATAGACAGCAAAACTATTCTAGTAGGGGACCTGAAATTTCCCCTCTCAGAATCAGACAAATCTAACCACATAATAAACAGGAAAGGAAGCTGAGATATGACAGACCTCTGGAGAAAAATGAACAGGGACAGAAAGGAATACCCCTTTTTTCTTTTTCTTTTTTCTTTTTTCTTTTTCTTTCTTTTTTTTCTTTTTTCTTTTTTGTTTTGTTTTGGCAGGATATAGCATCTATGCAAAAGTTGATCAGACATTATGGCATAAACATTTCACAATCAAATGCAAAAAAGCAGGACTATTAAATGCTTATCTTTACATACCACAATAAAATATATATATATTCAATAAAGAGCCAGGGAAAGACAGATTAAAAATCAATTGGAAATTAAATATTCAAATTCTAAACTATGAGTGAGTCAAACAACAAATCACAAAAAGAATCAGTAATTTCATCCAAGAAAATGACAACAGATACAACAACATACTAAAGTTTATGGGATGCAGCCAAACCATTCTTAGGGAAAATTTTATATCTCTAAATAGCTACATGAATAAAATAGAAAAAGAGATCAATGAATTAGACATGCAACTGAAAATGCTAGAAAAAGAGTAAATTAAGAATCCCCAATTAAAGATGAAGCTATTGAACTAATAAATAAAACTAAGAGTTGGTTTTATGAAAAACAAACAAACAAACAAAATAGATAAACCGTTGGTTAATTTGATCAGAAAAAGAAAAGAATAAAAACAAAGCAACAGTATCAAAAATGAAAGGGGTTAACTTACCAAAAATAAAAAAGAAATTAAAGCAACAAATAGAAGCTTTTTTACAGCATGTCTGCCAATTTAACCAAAATGGATAATATTTACAAAAATATAAATTGCCCAGGTTAACAGAAGAGTAAATAAATACTTAAATAGTTTCACTTTAGAAAAAGCAATTGAACAATTCATGAATGAACTCCCTAAGAAAAAGATCTCCAGGTATTCACAAGTGAATTTAAAGAGTAAACTAATTCCAATATAATGTAAAATATTTTGAAAAAATATATAAAGAAGGAGGACTGCTAATTCCTTATCCATGACACTGATAACTAAACCAGGAATGGCCAAAACAGAGAAAGAAAATTAGACTAATTTCCCCAATGAATATTAATGCAAAAATTTTAAATAAAATATTTGAAGAGATTACAGTAAGTTATCAGCAGGATAGCACTTTATGACTATGTAGGGTTTACACCAGTAATGCAGGGATGGTTCCATATCAGGAAACTGATTACCATAATTGATCATATCAACAACAAAGCTGAAAGACATCATATGATAATTTCAATAGATGCAAAAAATCCAAGCTTTTTATAAAATACAACACCTATTCCTGTTAAAAACACTAAAGAAAATAAAGATAAAGGGAAATTTACTCATCATAATAAGACTTATCTATCTACAACCTACAGCAAACATTATTTTTTCTTTTTTTTTTTTCTTTTTATTAAAGCTCTTTCTTTTTGAAAACATATGCAAGGGTAATTCTTCAACATTAAGCCTGTTGCAAGGCTTATTATTATTATTATTATTATATGCAACACCTGGTGTTGCAATTCTCTCCTTTTCTTCATTCCTTCACTTGATGGCAAGGAGTAAAATATTTATTAAACATGGTGGAAGTATGTTAAATTCAATATATGCATAATTATTTATAAAATTATCTTGCTGCACAAGAAAAATCAAATCAAACTGAAAAATAAAAAAAAAAACTAGAAAGAAAACAAGATGCAAATAAACAACAACAAAAAAGAATGAAATTGCTATGTTGTAAACCACACTCAGTTCCCACATTCCTCTCTCGGGGTAGTGATTTTCATCACAAGACTATTGGAACTGGTCTGAATCATTTCACTGTTGAAGAGAGTCATGTTTATCAGAATTGATCATTGAACAATCTTTTTGTTGTCATATACAGTGATCTCCTGCTTCTGCTCATTTCACTTTTTTTTTAAATAACTTTTTATTGACAGAATCCATGCCAGGGTAATTGTTTACAACATTATCCCTTGCACTCACTTCTGTTCCGAATTTTTACCTGCCTCCTTCCACCCCTTGCCCCAGATGGCAAGCAGTCCTATACATGTTAAATATGCCACAGTATATCCTAGATACAGAAGATAGAAATAACCCAGGAAGAAAAAACAAAAATACAAATGGAATAGATTCATTTCCCAGTGTTCTTTCTTTGGGTGTAGCTGCTTCTGTCCACCATTGATCAATTGAAACTGAGTTAGGTCTCTTTGTCGAAGAAATCCACTTCCATCAGAATACATATTCATACAGTATCGTTATTGAAGTATATAATGATCTCCTGGTTATGCTCATTTCACTTAGCATCAGTTCATGTAAGTCTATCCAAGCCTCTCTGTATTCATCTTGCTGTTCATTTCTTATAGAACAATAATATTCCATAATATTCATATACCACAATTTACCCAACCCATTCTCCAACTGATGGACATCCATTCATTTTCCAATTTCTAGCCATTACAAACAGGGCTGTCACAAACATTTTGGCACATATAGGTCCCTTTCCCTTCTTTAGTATTTCTTTGGAATATAAACACAGTAGTAGCACTGCTGGATCAAAGGGTATGCATAGTTTGATAACTTTTGGGGCATAATTCCAGATTGCTCTCCAGAATGGTTGGACTCATTCACAACTCCACAAACAATGCATCAGTTTTCCAGTTTTCCCGCATCCCTTCCAACATTCATCATTATTTTTTTCCTGTCATCTTAACCAATCTGATAGGTGTGTAGTGGTATCTCAGAGTTGTCTTAATTCGCATTTCTCTGAATTAGTGATTTGGAACACTCTTTCATACAAGTGGTAATAGTTTCAATTTCATCATCTGAAAATTGTCTATTCATATCCTTTGGCCATTTATCAACTGGAGAATGGCTTGATTTTTTTTTATAAATTCGAGTCAATTCTCTATATATTTTGGAACTGAGGCCTTTATCAGAACCTTTAACTGTGAAGATGTTTCCCCAGTTTGTTGCTTCCTTCTAACCTTGTTTGCATTAGTTTTGTTTGTACAAAGGCTTTTTAATTTGATATAATCAAAGTTTTCTATTTTGTGATCAATAATGATCTCTAGTTCATCTTTGGTCACAAATTTCTTCCTCCTCCACAAGTCTGAGAGATAAACTGTCCTATCTTCCTCTAATTTATTTATAGTCTACTTCTTTATGCCTAAATCATGGACCTATTTTGATCTTATCTTCTTATATGGTGTTAAGTGTGGGTCCATGCCTAATTTCTGTCATTCCAATTTCCAGTTATCCCAGAAGTTTTTTTCATCAAATAATGAGTTCTTATTCCCAAAGTTGGGATCTTTGGGTTTGTCAAACACTAGATTGCTATTGTTGACTATTCTGTCTTGTGAACCTAACTATTCCACTAATCAACTAATCTATTTCTTAGCCAATACCAAATGATTTTGGTGACTGCTGCTTTATAATATAGTTTTAGATCAGGTACAGCTAGGCCACTTTCATTTGATTTTTTTTTTCATTAATTCCCTTGAGGTTCTCAATCTTTGGTTCTTCCATAAGAATTTTGTTATTATTTTTTCTAGATCATTAAAATATTTTCTTGGAAGTCTAATTGGTATAGTACTAAATAAATAGGTTAGTTTAGGGAGTATTATCATCTTTATTATATTTGCTTGGCCTATCCAAGAGCACTTAATATTTTTCTAATTATTTAAGTCAGATTTTTTTTGTGTGTGTGTGTGTGGAAAGATTTTTGTAATTTTGCTCATACAATTCCTTACATTCCTTTGGTAGATAGTAGATAGATTCCCAAATATTTTATGCTATTAATAGTTATTTTGAATGGAATTTCTCTTTGTATCTCTTGCTGTTGGATTTTATTGGTGATGTATAAAAATGCTGAGGATTTCTAGGGATTTATTTTGTATCCTGCTACGTTGCTAAAGTTATAGATTTTTTCTAATAGCTTTTTAGTAGAATCTCTGGGGTTCTCTAGGTATACCATCATATCATCTGCAAAGGGTGATAGTTTGGTTTCCTCATTGCCTACTCTAATTCCTTTAATCTCTTTCTCGGCTCTTATTGCAGAGGCTAGTGTTTTTAACACATTATTGAATAATAATAGTCATAGTGGGCAACCTTGCTTCACTCTAGATCTTACTGGGAAAGGTTCCAGTTTTTCCCCATTGCATATGATGCTCATTTTTAAGACTAACAATTTGATTTTCCTCTTTCCTTTTTTCAATCAGATTTATTAAGGGTCTGTCTATTTTGTTGGGTTTTTTTATAGAACCAACTCTTAGTTTTATTAATTAATTCAATAGTTTTTTTTTTTTTTTACTTTCAATTTTATTGATCTCTCCTTTTATTTTCAGAATTTCAACTTTAGTGTTTGACTGGGGTTTTTTAATTTGTTTCTTTTCTAGCATTTTCAGTTGCAAGCCCAATTCATTAACCTTCTCTTTTTCTATTTTATGCAAGTAGGCCTCTAGAGATATGAAATTTCCCCTTATCACCGCTTTCGCTGCATCCCACACATTTTGGTATGACGTCTCATTATTGTCATTTTCTTGGGTGAAGTTATTAATTATGTCTATGATTTGCTGTTTCACCCAATCATTCTTTAGTATAAGATTATTTAGTTTCCAATTATTTTTTGGTCTACTTTCCCCTGGCTTTTTGTTGAAATGTAATTTTCATTGCATCATGGTCTGAAAAGGATGCATTTAGTATTTCTGCCTTATTGCATTTGAGTTTGAGGTTTTTATGTCCTAATATATGGTCAATTTTGTATAGGTTCCATGAACTGCTGAAAAGAAAGTGTATTTCCTTCTGTCTCCATTTCATTTTCTCCAGAGATCTATCATATCTAACTTTTCTAGTATTCTATTTACCTCTGACTTCTTTCCTTTTTTTTAAGTTATACAATATGTCTTTCCTTTTATTTATTTATTTATAATAACTTTTTATTGACAGAACCCATGCCATTTGACTTCTTTCTTATTTATTTTGTGGTTTATCTAATTCTGAGAGTGCAAAGTTGAGATCACCCACTATTATAGTTTTGCTGTGTATTTCTTCTTGCAGCTCTCTTAATTTCTCTTTTAAGAATTTAGATGCTACACCACTTGGTTCATATATGTTTAATATTGATATTGCTTCATTATCTATGCTACCCTTTAGCAAGATATAGTGCCCTTCCTTATCTCTTTTAATTAGATCAATTTTTGCTTTTGCTTGATCTGAGATTAGGATGGATACCCCTGCTTTTTTTACTTCACCTTAAGCATAGTAGATTTTGCTCCAACCTTTTACCTTTACTCCACATGTATCTCCTTGCTTCAGGTGTGCTTCCTGTAAACAACATATTATAGGATTCTGGTTTTTAATCCATCCTGCTAACTGCTTCCTCTTTATGGGGGTGTTTTCCCCGTTCACATTTATGGTTAAAATTACCAATTCTGTATTACTTGCCATCTTGTTAACTCCTCTTTATGTGTTTCTCCCTTCTTTCCCCTCTTACCCCCGCTCCCAGTGTTAAGGTTGTGAGCACCACTTGCTTCTCACAGCCCTCCTTTTTAGTATCCCTCCCCTCACCTTAGAGTTCCTCCCCCTATCTTACTCCTTTCCCTCACAGTTTCTGTATTCCCTTCCACTTAGCTTATTCCTTCCTTTTTCACTTTTCCCTTCTTACTTTTCAGTGAGGTGGGAGAAGTTTCACCATAAATTGAATGTATCTAAATTTTTTCTCTTAAAGCCAATTCTGATGGCGATAAGATAACCATTATATTCACCCCCTTCCATTCTTTCTCTCAGATATAATAGGTTCCCTTTGCCTTTTCGTGAGATGTAGTACCCCCACTTTACCCTTTTTCTGGTACAATGTCCTTTCCACATCTAGTTTCTAGAACAAGGTATACATGCATTCTTTATACATCTTTATAGCAGAAATATAGTTCCCAAGATTTCTTTTTACCCTTTTAGGTTTCTCTTGAGTTCTATATTTGTAGATCAAACTTTTTGTTAAATTCTGTTTTTTTCATAAAAAATAGGTGAAATTTGCTTATTTCATTGAATGCCCATCTTCTTCCCTGGAAAAAGATGCTCATTCTGTCTGGGTAAGTTATTTTTGGTTGCATACTGAGTCCTAACCCTTTTGGAATATCATATTCCAAGCCCTTCAATCTTTTAATGTGGATGCTGCTAGATCCTGGGTAATTCTTATTGTGGCTCCTCTATATTTGAATTGGGTTTTTCTAGCCCCTTGCAGTAATTTTTCCTTCATCTAAGGATTCTAGCATTTGACCACTATATTTCTTGGTGTTTTGATTTTAGTATCCCTTTCAGTAGGTGATCGATGAATTCTTTCAATGTCTATTTTACCCTCTGTTTCTATGCCTTCTGGGCAGTTCTCTTTGATAATTTCATGGAAAATAGTGTCCACACTCTTTTTTTCATCTTATTTTTCTGGGAGTCCAATAATTTTCAGATTGTCTTTCTTAGATTTATTTTCTAGGTCTGTTGTTTTCCCAAGACGGTATTTCACATTTTTTCCATTGTTTGACTTTTTTTTTTTTTTGGTTTTGCTTGACTGATTCTTCTTGTCTCCTCGAGTCATTCAATTCCATTTATTCGATTCTGATTTTCAATGAAGTATTTTCTTCACTCACTTTTTAAATATCTTTTTTTAATTGTCCAATTGAGTTGTTTTGTTCTATGGAATTTTTTTCCATTTCACCAATTTATTTTTTATAGAGTTATTTTCTGTTTCAGTTCACTAATCCTATTTTCCAAAGATTTGATTTCTTTATCCACTCTGTCTTTAAATGCGTGGGATGACTTCTCCAGAGTCTCTTGCCAAGCCTCCCTCTCCTTTTCCCATTTTTCTTCTAGCTCTCTTGTGAGAGCCTTTTAAATTTCTTCTATGAGATTCATCTGTGCTGAGGAACAGATGATCTCCTCCTTTGGAGATTCACCTGGAGACAGTCTGTTTTTAGTCTCCTCAAGGTTTAGAGTGTGCTCTCTATCTATATAGAAGCTGTCAATGGTTAAAGTCCTTTTCAATTTTTTGCTCATTTTGTCAGAGAAGAATCAAAGACAAACTAGCAAAGGAAAAAAAAAAAGCAAATAGAATCTGCTTTTTTTGGGGAAGGGCTGGGTGGTGTTACCGAGCTTCCTCTACAAACTGCAGGGGGTAGCAAGGAGGCCCTAACAGGACAGCGATGGCTATGCTGCGCCTGCGCTCTGTGACTTTGAGAGCGTGCTGAAACACGGTGGGGGAGGGGTAGCCAGGTCCTGAGAGACTCCAGCTGTTTGGGGTTATACTCTTCACCCCTGGTGTTTTTAGCTTCTCTGCTGGGCTACTGACTTGCTGCCAGGGCGAAGTATCCAATCCTGTAGCAAAGCTCCCCCGGCAGAGATGGCTGAGATCACACCCCTCCCCCCTCCTGTCTGATCAGCTGTGAGTTGCCTGCTGTGCTCTCGCTGCTGCTGCCTGCCCTCAGCCTGTGCCTGATCTAAAACCATCCCCGCCCTCAAGCAAAAACAGTCCTTTCCTGGCAAATTTCAAAGATGTCTTCTCTTGGTAACTATTTGTAGGTTTTTTTTTTCTTTCAGTCAAGCATTAATTCAGAGGCTTGTAATGAAACTGATTCTGAGAGAATACAGGGAGCTTACACAGCTGTGTGCTTCCTCTCTGCCATCTTTGCCAGAAGTCCCCTTCTCATTTCACTTAGCATCAGTTCATGCAAATCTCTCCAGGTCTCTCTAAAATCATCCTCCTGATCATTTCTTATAGAACAACAATATTCCATAACATTCATATACCATAACTTATTCAGCCATTCTCCAACGGTTGGATATCCACTCAATTTCCAATCTTTTGCCACTATGAAAAGAGCTGCTACAAGTATTTTTGCATAGGTCGTCCTTTCCCTCTCTTATGATCTCTTTGGGTTATAAGCCAGGAGAAACATTGCGGGATCAAAGGTTATGCACAGTTTGATAATTCTTTGGGCATAGTTCCAAATTGCTCTCCAGAATGGTTGGATCCCTTGACAATTCCAGCAACAATTTATTAGTGCCCCAGTTTTCTCACATCCTCTCCTACATTTTCTCTTATCTTTTCATGTCATTTTAGCCAAACTGAGAGGTGAGCATACATTATTTTGTGAGAAACTAGATGAATTCCCAATCATTTCAGGAGTGAAGCAAGGTTGCCAATTATCCACACTATTATTCAACACTGTTCTAGAAATGCTGGGTTACACAATAATAAAAGAAAAATCAATTAAAGTAATTAGAATAGTCCATGAAGAAATAAAACTATTACTTTCTGCTGATGATATGATGAAATAATTAGAGAATCCTGGGTAATCATCCAAAAACCTATTGTAAACAATTCACAGATTTAGCAAAGTTGCATTATATAAAATAAACCCACAGAAATTGTAAGCATTTCTATATATTAATGTCAAATTCCATCAGCAAGAGATAGAAACTGAAATCCAATTTAAAATGACAGTTGAACAAATAATATACTTGAGGGTCTACCTTCCAAGCAAACACAAAAACTATATGAAAACAATTACAAAACACTTCTCACGCAAATAAAATCAGATCTGAACAATTGGACAAATATCAGTTATTCATGGTTAGATCAAGATAATATAATGAAAATGAAAATTCTACCTAAATTGGTCTACTTGTTCAGTCCCAATATCAAACAAACTGCCAAAATATTATTTTATAGAACTAGAAATAGATGGTGGATCAAGGGAAAAGATTAGATACACACAACAGAATAATCAAAACCTATAATAATCTAGTATTTGATAAATGCTCAAACTCCAGGTTCTGAAATAAAAACTTACGATTTTGCAAAAATTGCTGGGAAAACTGGAAAACAATATGTCAGAAAAGAGGCATAGACCTACCTACATGTCACACTCCATATCAGAATAAGGTCAAAATGGATACATGATTTGGGCATAAAGGATGACACCATAAACAAATTAAGAGAACAAGAGATAATTTACCTATCAGATCTTTGAAGAAGGTAGGAACTTTTGATCAAATAAAAATGAAAGGACATTAGGGAAAGCAAAATGGACAACTTTGATTAGTATAAATTAAAAAGATTTTGCAAAAACAAAACTGATAGTGTGATGACCACGTATTTTAAAATCAGCTGGAGTCAGGAATTCAGGTTAAGGGAAAATCCTTGATCTTTATTCTTTGCCAAGGTGAAAGAGGAATGGCGATATGAAGTGAGAGCAGTTGCGACATGAACCCGGCCAGCAGTGCCTCTGCCTCTCTCACTCCATCCACCTAATCGTCTTTACAACATATCAAAATTTGTACAGAGTGGGTGGGGCAATTCTTTCTCCAAGCATATATCAATAGAGTATTATCCAATTGCTATTTAGCCTCAGGTGCTTGGGAACTCAGTACATCAACTCGAGCTTCAGCCCATTACATCTCCCGCTTTCTTTTGTTTTAGTACACAGGTGGTCATGCCATCCCTGATTTCTCAGGGAGGTGAGAGCCCCCAAGGGGAGATGATCACACCATCCCTGACTTCTCAGGAAAGGAGGTGAAAGCACCGAAAAGGAAGTGATCAGCTCCCCCTTCCCCCCCCCCCCGACTTCTCAGGAAGGAAGATGAAAAGCACCAAAGGGAAGTGGGGGTTATTAGCAGGTTTCTGGGCGGAAGGGTCTTATTAGAAACAGGTATGCACAAACCCATCAGCATGGGAAGTATTACACAAGCACATAGCAATAACGAAGAGGCTATTGGTGATGACTCTGCCCACCGTCAGTGCAGGCTCAATGTGGTGCAACACACATGAATTGTACACTTAAGTAGTGATATAACAGACAATATGAATCAACATGGTATTGTAAAAGATTACCAGAAGTCCTAGAAGGAGGGTATGTAAACAACAGTCATACATACGCCTTCTTCAGCAGCCAAGAGATAATCCAAAACCAATCTATTGTCCATTGCTTCACATGTCAGGGAATCCAATGATTCCCCCCAAGTTTTTGAAGTCCTGCAACAGTCCTTTTATGTGTTAGGGAATCCAATGATTCCAGCAGATTTTGAAGTCTTGCAACAGTCTTATCATTTCTCAGAAAATACAATGATTCCTGAGGGCTTTCAAGTCCTACAACAGTCCTTTGTCTCTGAGAATCCAATGATTCCTGAGGGTTTTCAAGTCCTACAACAATCTCATCATGTCTTAGAGAATCCAATCATTCCTGAAGGTGTTGAAGTGCAACAATTTTCAATGTTCATGAGTCAAATACCATGTGGTGGGCACAATCAGCAACGGAACCACCTGATGCTTCTTGGGTCTTCTCCTTCATTTCAAGGGTCTGCTCCATCTCTCTGCGATGGACAAGGCGAATACGGCTTGTTGGCATCCATCTGATTCCTTTTCCACCTGTAGAGATACAAGCAAACCCTCTTCCTCAAGCAGTTAGTCTCTCTGATCCCGTCCATTCACCACTTTCTGGGTCTCTCCACATCACCTGGTGATTATCTAAAGATAGTGGAGCCCATCGCACTGCACACTGCCCTTCCGGTGGGTTATAAAACCTGTCTGCCGGAGTCAGTGCATCTTTATCAAAAATCAAGAAGTTAATAGTATAAAGGGCTAGATTTAGAAGTTCTGTAGGGTTACTTATGGCTCCCCCTTTCTTTTGCTTTTGATGTAGCATTGTAATGTCTCTGTTTCTCCTCTCTACTATTGCCTTCCTTGAGGATTAAAAGGTATGCCAGTGGTGTGCACAAAAGTGTGCAAACTGTTTAGAAGTATATGCAGGATCATTGTCTGTTTTTATTGCTTGTGGCATACCCACAATTGCAAATGCTTGTATAAGGAATTCAGTGACCACTCGGGCTGTCTCTTTTGCTGCTGGTATTGCAAGTCAATCCTGAAAAGGTGTCTACCACAACGTGGATAAAAGACAGGCGACCAAAAGATTTATAATGGATCACATCTATTTGCCAAATTTCATTGAATCTCAAACCATGAAGGTTCTTCCCTGGAGGCAGTGTAGGAGCATGGAAAGGAAAGCAAGCTGTACAGGCTTTTACTATGCTCCTAGCTTCTTCTTTTGTTATTCCAAATTGTAAACGTAAAGCTCGAGCAGCCTGATGATATTTATAATAAAATGCCTAGGTTTCTTGGAATAAAGGAGTATTGACCAACATACTAAGAAGGCTATCTGCCTTTGAATTACCATCAAAAATGAGACCTGGAAGTCCATCAAAAGCATGCAAAATATAAATCTTACCTGGATGCTTTCTCACTTTCTCTTAAAGTTTCTTAAAGAGCTGATATATATTAGAGGATGCAAATTTTATTTGGGCTGTGGCAATTCTTTGTACCACACCTACTGAATAGGCTGAATCAGATATTATATTTATGTCTCCTGGATAATATATAAGAGCTAGAATGATAACATACAATTCATTCTGCTGAGTGAACTGAAAAGGAGTTCTGGCTACTCTTTTTATAGTTAAATCATGAGAGTATACAGCACAAATATTATTTTTGGATGCATCTGTAAAGATAGTTGGTCTTTTAAGAGGAACTTTAGAAACTTTTTCTTCATGAATCCATTGCCTATTATGTAAAAGTCTGGTTATCTTTAATGGAGACCCATGTGTAAAATTTGGAGTCACGGCTAATAAAATTTGCCACTTTGGGATGGTCTCACAGCACACATTAATTTGTGTATTGGTGTAAAAGGTGTATATCTTGTCAGGTCTTGCCCCAGATAATTGTACTGCTTGCTTAATGGCCTTTAATAAAATTCTAGCCACAAGCACTGGGGAAGGAGTAAGGCTTTGTTCTGGTTGTGCCAGGAGGTTCACCCACTCTATCACACTGTCTCCTTGATGAAGGACTGCTGTGGGTGCCTCTTGTGTGGCAAAAACTGATATTTCCAAGGGTTTTTGAGGTTCTCTTTCAACCACATTTGATAAAACCAGTTCAACTTTTCTCAAAGCCTCTTGAGCTTCTTTTGTAAGCTGGTGTGGTGAATTTAAAGCACTGTCTCCCCTTAAAATGTCATATAATGGTTGTAACTAATAGGCAGTCGAGCCTAACACTAGTCGCATCCATTGGATATCTCCTATCAATTTCTGAAAATCATTTAAGGTGTTTAGCTTCTCTGTTCTTAAGGACAGTTTTTATACTGTAAGCACCTTAGGTTATTCTTCATATCCTAAATATTAAAAAGGAGAACTTTGAATTTTTTTCTTCAGCTATGTATAATTTGCAATTCCTTAATGTTTCTATGGTTTTTTGTAGACATGCTCCTAACATTTGTTCCTCAGGTGCACATCCTAATATATCATCCATATAATGTAATAGCATAACTTTTGGAAATGCTTTTCTTATTGGAGCAAGAGCAGCAGCCACATACATTTGACACATAGTGGGGATGTTTTTCATTCCCTGTGGCAAAACTGTCCATTCATATCTTTTATAAGGCTCAGCTAAGTTAATGCTGGGCACTGAAAAGGCAAATCTTTTCATATCCTCTTTATCCAGAGGGATAGAATAGAAACAATCCTTATTATCAATGACCCAAAGAGGCCATTCTCTAGGCAATTGAATAGGAGATGAAAGTCCAGGCTGAAGAGTTCCCATAGTTTCCAGGTGTTCATTCACTTTTTTTAAATCAGTGAGCATCTTCCATTTTCCAGATTTCTTTTTTACAATGAACACTGGGGAATTCCAAGGACTTAGAGAAGGTTATAAATGCCCTTGTTCAAGCTGCTCCTGTACTATATCTAATAAGGCCTGAATTTTATCACTACCTAAGGGCCACTGTTCTATCCACACTGGTGTATCAGTTTTCCATTCGATAGGAACAGGTGAAAGTGTTGGCAGGCCTTCAACAGCAGCCCTGCTTAAAAACCCAAAGTACTCATTTTTAACCCTAATTGCTGTAAAAAATCTCTTCACCACAGATTGATGGGAAAATTTTCATCTACAAAAGGAGTAAAAACTCCTGTTTTGCCTTCAAAAGTCCATCTCATAGGGGCAGCACTAACTTCAGCTGCTATTGATCCTCCTACACCAGACACGTAAGTGTCTGCTTTAATTTTTGGCCAGTGACTGGGCCAATTGGCACCTCTAATAACTGTACGATCTGCACCTGTGTCTACCAAGCCTTCCAATGGTAGGCCATTTATATAGATCGTGAACATAGGTCAGTCAGCTGTTACAGCTGCTGTCAAGTATATTTCTGGATTTTGTGGTCTGGAGTCAGAATCTGGGTGACTATCACCAGGTTGCTTATTAGGAGTTTGTATCAGTAAACCTGATGATACTACTTCTCCTGGGTGATAAGTCACAAATTGTCTACCTGTATTAGTGACTGGGGTATTATCTACACATTCTCCAGTTCCCCATATCAGTGTGTGGATGGACACTGTTTTGTACGTACAAAAAGGAAGTGAAATGGTCAAGCCTACTGTGCCTGGAGGCAAGGTATCCATAGGCTGGAGAGGAACAGATTTCACTTCTCCAGGAGGTATCTCAGATGTCTCAGCTGCACCCAACTCTATTCTTCCCAATTGTAATCCATTTCACCCATCAGGTTGCTTCTTGGCTGATTGATTGTGTAAACCTTTTCTCTCATCAGATGGCTTCCTGGCTGATTGGTCATGTCTGGGAATTGGACTTCTAGGCACTCTCTGGGTGCACAATCAGCCGCCATCATGGCCCAAGTATTTTTTGGCTTGGGCCCTGGAACTGGGCCCCTCATCCCATTTCCCTGAATCAGTCTACATTCTGAGGCCCAATGGAAGCCTCTGTTGAATTTTGGACATGGGGCATTGGGTCTTGTTCTCCCACCCTGTATTCTCATTCTGTCTCTATGCCAACATTGCGCTCTCAGATGCCCTACTTTATCACACTGAAAGCATTGACGAATATCCCTGAAAGTCCTTGCCAAAAGGGACCCTGTCTTCCCATGTTCAAATCTTGGGAAGTCTGCATCATAGCCTGGCTATAAAAGGCATTTGTGCCCACTGTGGTACAGCGTCTTATGAGCTCCTCTAAAGGAGCATCCTTACGCAGTCCTAATATCATTCTTCTGCAAACCTCATTAGCATTTTCCTTGGCAAGTTGCCTTATCAAAATGTCTGTTACTGAATTTTCACCATTAGTTCTTGTGATAGCTGTCTGCAAATGTACCACTGGCCCTTGTGTTATTTTTGTAAAGGCCTCACTCTTGTGGTCTTTGATAGCATTAGCAGCAATTTGCTCATATGCTGCTATGGAGTAATTAATCTGTACTGTGAAGTATGCATAAGAATCTACACCTGTTAGTTGGTCATAGGTAACTGGAGTATGAACTCCACTTCGACTATTTTGTTGAGCTTGTATCCTTCAGAACTCACTATATTCAAAAAGCCACAACAGGTTTTGCAGGTTCTAAGCATACCCTTACTATAGATTTCCAGTCATTAGGGGTTAAGATTTCAAAAGCTAAATTCTGTAATAACATCTTAACATAAGCTGATGTAGCCCCATAAAGAATGCAAGCCTTTTTCAGGTCTTTGAGGATTTCTATATCAAATGTGGTCTTAACTCATTTTCATCTTTCCCTTCCTCAGTGACTTTGAGTAGTGCCTTTTGTAATCTACTCATAGGAGCAGTTGGATGCCAGGGGTGGGAGGGGAAGGGGAGAGGGGAGAAAAAGGGGGGGCAGAGGAAGCAGGTGCTGGTGATGTCATTGCCCTTTCCCACCACACTACTCCTCCTCCTCCATTGGTCCCAGAAGGTGGAGTTGATGGAGGAGAGTCAATTATCTGGTCCATAGGCAGGGTTGAAGCTGCCTCCTGGGATGGAAAGTCACCATACCTTTGAGTCTCACTTAAATCTCCATGCCCTGTGAGGATAGTTCATTAATCTGTTTATTGTCTTCCTCTTTTTCCTCACACTTCCTCATCTGGCTGCTCCTAGAACTTTTCTTTTTTCTATAACTTGTAGGATTCTTTAAGGCCAACTGTATTATATTGTATACATAGAATGCTTCAATGGAAATTGAACGAGGACCTCTCTCATTGTAGTATGCACAGAGCTGTTGCCCCATTAATGTTCAATTATCTGGAGAGATTTGCTCTTCCTCAAGAACCAAGGGGAGGTGCATTTTAATGTACCCAGAAGTCTAGCAATCTGTTCTCAAGTTATGATTAATCCTTGTCCTTCAATCAACTTAAGCATGCTTTCTATAGTGCCACTTGGGGGCAGGGGTGGGGGTAGGAGTGGGGATGGGGATGGAGGACAATCTTTTCCTAACATCTGTCCCATTTTTTATGTGATTTTAGGGAAAAGTTCAGATCCGCTCCTATAAGTAACACTCTCTGACTCAAAGTGAAAGTAAAATTTAATTATACAATACATAGAATAGAATGCTTACAATAACAACTAATACAGCAAATAATACATAAAAGACAAAGAATAATGAGGATTATGATTAGGACAGAGGAAAGAGATAAGAGAGTACATCACTGATTGGGGGAGCTTCAACTCTAATTTGCAGTGGCTGGGAAACCCCGATAATTCAGCTTTTGAGTCCCAAACGAGAACATCTCAGGCAGATCGTTATCTCCATGGGTGAGGTTTCAGATAGAGAATGCTTTACCCGCCTTTTATAGGAGTCAGGACAAAGAAGACTTTGAGCCAAATAAAGACATCATATAAGACAGGGAAGCACCAACAAGGGCTCCAGGTGGTTGTAGTCAAATGTTGCATTGACAAGAGGGTCAGTCCTTATTGACAGCAACAGTTCCAAGGAGTGGTGAGTTCCTGGAATCATGTAGTTGGAGCTAAAACACATGTGGTACATTCCCAGCTTATAGGTCAAGTTCTCATAGAAGAAGGAACTAAAACACCTATTCTTATGGGTTAGGGAATGTTCAAGTTCTCACAGGGGAAGGAGCTAAAACATATGCTCTTTTAGGTTAGGGAATGGTCAAGTTCTCACAGGAGAAGGAGGTAAAACATATGCTCTTACAGATTAGGGAATGGTCAAGTTCTCACAGGAGAAGTCACATCTTACCTTGATTAGGTTCACATGGTTCACATGGGGATTAGGTTCATGGGGAAAGTCTCTTTCTTACAATGGTTTGAAATGAACTTACTAATTATTCACCATTTCAGCCAGAAAAAGTTACTAGTTTAGCCCTTAACAAAGTAAGTTCCCTGTTTGTCTATTAAAATACTCACCTAATTTCCTGGTCATCAGAGACTTCTTCAGTGAAAGTAGGGTCCTTGGTTCCCACGTTGGGCACCAAGTATGATGACAGCGTATTTTAAAATCAGCCGGAGTCAGGAATTCAGGTTAAGGGAAAATCCTTCATCTTTATTCTTTGCCGAAGTCAAGGGGGAATGGTGATACAAAGTGAGAGCAGTCATGACACGAACCTGGCCACCAGCGCCTCTGCCTCTCTCACTCCATCCACCAAATCATCTCTACATGATTTCCTATACAACACATCAAAACTTGCAGAGAGAGTGGGTGGGGCCATTCTTTCTCCAAGCATATATTAATAGAATATTGTCCAATTGCTATTTAGCCTCAGGTACTTGGGTTCTCAATTCAAGCTTAACACATCACATGATAGAAACAAGATAAAAAATGAATCTTAACTGACAGTATTTCTGATAAAGGTCTGTTTTCTAAAATATATAAAGAACTGTTTCAAATTTATAAGCGTACAAATCATTCCCCAGTTGATAAATGGTCAAAAGATATGAACAATTTTCAGATGATGAAATTAAAGCCATTCATATTTATATGAAAAAAAAATGCCCTAAATGACTATTGACTAGAGAAATACACATTCAAACAAGTCTGAGTTACCACCTCACACCTCTCAGATTGGCCAAGATGACAGGGAAAAATAATGATAAATGTTGGAGGGAATGTGGGAAAACTGCAACACTAATACATTGTTGGTGGAACTGTGAATGGATCCAAGCATTCTGCACAGCAATTTGGGATTATGCTAAAAAAGTTATCAAACTATATATACCCTTTGACCCAGCAGTATTTCTACTGAGCTTATATCCCAAAGAGATCTTAAAGGAGGGAAAGGGACCCATGTTTGCAAAAATGTTTGTAGCAGCCCTTTTTGTAGGGGCAACAATTGGATCTATATCCCAACAAAATCATAACAGAGGGGACAAGACTCACATGTGCAAACATGTTTGTAGCAACTCTTTTTTTGTGGTAGCAAAGTATTAGAAAAAGAGTGGATGCCCATCAACTGGGGAATGGCTGAACAAGCTGAAGTACATGAAGGTAATGGCATATTATTGTTCTTTAAAAATAATGAATTTGATTTTAGAAAGCATTGGAATGGTTTATATGAACTGATGCTGAGTGAAACAAGCAGAATCAGGAATACATTGTATGCAATAATAGCAAGAATATGAAATGATCAACTATGAAATGCTTGATTTTTATCAGCAGTTCAGGGATCATAAGTAATTCCAATGGATTTGGAAAGAAAATGCCACCTGCATTTAGAAAAAGATTTAAGGTGACAAAATGTATATCAACACATACTTTGTTAGTTTTTTTTTTTCTTTTTAAAATCTCTCCCATGGTTTTTCCTTTGATCTGATTTTTCTTTCCCACATTCTTCATAAAGTAATGTATATAAAAATAAATAAATTTATTACAATTTAAAAAATAAAATTATAGATCTATCTGGAGGCCATGGCCAAAAAAGGAGGCCTGGATAGCATACTTCAAAAGGTCATCAAGGAAAACTACTCCAAAGTTATAGAAATAGATGGAGGAATAATTATTGAAAGAATCCATTGATCGAGTCTGGAAAGAGATTCCACAAGGAAAACCCTATGAACATTGTTGTCAAACTCCAGAACTATTATTGTAAGAAAAAATCATGAAAGCTTCCAGACAAAATCAATTCAAATGTCAAGGAGCAATATACAGGATTATTCAGCATCTTGCAGCTTCTACAAAAAGAAACCTAGAAAACCACATTCCAGAAGGCAAATGATCTGGGGTTACAACTTCTAATTTAATATCCAACAATACTGAGCATCATTCTTCAGAGAAGACACTGGATCTTCAATGAAGAGCCTTTCAATAATTTTTATCATATTAAATCATTTCAAGAAAAAATGAATAGAAAATTCAATCTTTAAACACATATTTAAAGAAAGCATTGGAAATCAAACAAGGGGAAAATTTATGTGATTGAAAGGTTAAACTATATAGCCCTAGATGGGAAAATTATGTCTGTAACTCTTGAGAAATGTATCTGTTACTGGTGCATCACATAGACTGAGGCTGTTTTTTCAACGTACTCTGATGTGATCATATCAAAGAAAAAAGATATTAATGGGAGGAAAGAGGACTGCACTGGAAGAAGAGGAAAAGCAGAGTATAATGGAACAAATTAGCTCACATGAAGAGGCATAAATGTCCTTGTACAAGCCAGTGAAAGATGGTAGGGTGATTAGGAAATTTATCTAACCTTATAAAGGAGTAGGTGACAAAATAGTTAAGAAAAGGAAGGAGTTAGAAAATCATCCAAAAGTCTACCAGAAACAGTTTGTGGCTTTAGCAAAGTTGTAGGATATAAAATAAACCCACGCAAATCATCAACATTTCTGTTACTGACAAAGTCCATCAGCAAGAAATAGAAATTCCATTTAAAATTACTGTAGACAAAATAAAATACTTGGGGATCTACCTGCCAAGGAAAACCCAATTATCAACATAATTACAAAACACTTCTTACACAAATAAAATCAAATTTAAACAATTGGAAAATATCAATTGCTCATGGCTAGGCCAAGCTGATACAAAAAGATGATAATTCTGCTTAAATTGATCTACTTATTCAGTGCCATACCAAACTGCCAATGATTTTTTTAATAGAATAACAAAAAAATAAAATTCATCTGAAAGAACAAAAGGTGAGGAATATCAAGGGAATTAATTTTTAAAAATACACAATGAATGGTGACTTAGCAGTACCAGACCAGTGGTAACCCAGAACAGGAACAAAGTCAATAGTACTGGGCAGCATGTAGCCATTGTGGCCTCTACAGGAAACTTGGGACAATCTTCCCTTTGTGCTAAGAGCAGACCTCAACTTTTAAAAACCATCACTACCACCACCACAACCACCAAAAAAAAAAAAAAAAACAATAAGAGTACTGACTATAGATAGCTTTTATGAAGATAGAGAACAGATCTCAAACCCTGAGGACACTAAATGCAAATATGTCTCCAGGAAAAAAAAAAAACCCAAAAGGTGATATGAGTTGCTCTTTATCTCACAAGGATATCTTGAAAGAATTTTAAAAAACTATCTTAAAAGAGAGAAGAAAAATTAGAAAAGGAAATAAGAACTTTTCAGGAAAGTTTGGAAAAGGAAACAGAAATTATCTGAAGAAAACTACTGATAAAAATTAATGAAATGAAAAATACTTATAACTCCTTATAAAACAGATTTGATGACATAGAAAAAGAAATTGGTTGAAAAATCAAATTAGTGAAATGGAAAACAAGCAATGAACAAAACAGCTTATTTAAAAGTTCAATTGGTCAAATGCAAAAGGAGATAAAAAAGCTAACTGAAGACAATAATTCATTAAAAACCAGAATTGAACAAATGGAAGTGAATGATTCAATGAGGCATCAAGAATCAATCAAACAAATTTTTTTTTAAAAAATGAAAAAAAAATAGAAGAAAATGTAAAATACCTCATTGGAAAAACAATTAACCTGGAAAATAGAACTAGGAAAGAAAATTGAAGAATAATTGGACTTCCTGGAAACCATGATGAATAAAAGAGCATATACAAAATTTTTCAGGAAATCATCAAGGAAAACTGCCCTGATGTCTTAGACTGAGAAGGTAAAATAGCCATTGAAAGAATTCATTGCATAGGATAGTTTACCTCGCAGACCTGTGGAAGAGGGAGGAATTTATGACCAAAGAAGAACTAGAGATCACTATTGACCACAACATAGAAAATTTTGATTATATCAAATTGAAAAGTTTTTGTACAAACAAAACAAATGCAAACAAGATTAGAAGGGAAACAATAAACTGGGAAAACATTTTTACAATCAAAGGTTCTGATAAAGGCCTCATTTCCAAAATATATAGAGAATTGACTCTAATCTATAAGAAATCAAACCATTCTCCAATTGATAAATGGTCAAAGGATATGAACAGACAATTCTCAGACAAAGAAATTGAAACTATTTATAGACATATGAAAATATGCTCCAAATCATTATTAATCAGAGAAATGCAAATTAAGACAACTCTGAGATACCACCACACACCTGTCAGATTGGCTAGAATGACAGGGAAAGATAATGGGGAATGTTGGAGGGGATGTGGGAAAACAGGGACACTGATACATTGTTGGTGGAATTGTAAACACATCCAGCCATTCTGGAGAGCAATTTGGAACTATGCTCAAAAAGTTATCAAACTGTGCATACCCTTTGATCCAGCAGTGTTTCTACTGGGCTTATATCCCAAAGAGATACTAAAGAAAGGAAAGGGACCTGTATGTGCCAAAATGTTTGTGGCAGCCCTGTTTGTAGTGGCTAGAAGCTGGAAAATGAAAGGATGTCCATCAATTGGAGAATGGGTGAGTAAATTGTGGTATATGAATGTTATGGAATATTATTGTTCTGTAAGGAATGACCAGAAGGATGAATAGAGGACTGGCGAGACTTACATGAACTGATGCTGAGTGAAATGAGCAGAACCAGGAGATCATTATATACCTCAACAACGATACTGTTTGAGGATGTATTCTGATGGAAGTGGATCTCTTCGATAAAGAGAGCCTTAATTGATCAAAGATGGACAGAAGCAGCTACACCCAGAGAAAGAACACTGGGAAATGAATATAAACTGCTTGCATTTTTGTTTTTCTTCCCAGGTTATTTATATCTTCTGAATTCAATTCTTCCTGTGCAACAAGAAAACTATTTGGTTCTGCACACATATATTGTATCTAGGATATACTGCAACCCATTCAACATGTAAAGGACTGCTTGCCATCTGGGGGAAGGGGTGGAGGGAGGGAGGGGAAAAATCGGAACAGAAGTGAATGCAAGGGATAATACTGTAAAAAATTACCCTGGCAGGCATTCTATCAATAAAAAGTTATTTAAAAAAAATTAGAAAAAAAAAGAAAGAAAGAATTCATCAATCAGCTTCTGAAAGAGACTCCAAAATAAAAAATCGAAAGAATATCATGGCTAAATTTCAGAATTATCAGATCAAGGAGAAACTATTGCAAACATTCATAAAGAAATCAAGTATCAGGGAGCTGCAATCAGAATTATCCAGGACCTAGAAGCTTCTACTTTAAAGGATCAAGGGATCAAAGGCATGGAATATGATAATCCAAAGGATAAAGGAATTTGTATTGCAGCAAAGAATCAAGTATCCAGCAAAATTAAGAATTATCTTTCAGGGAAAAAGATGCACATTCAGTGAAACAGATGAATTGAAATTATTTCTGATGAAAACTGCAGCACTAAACAAAAAAATTCACCTTCAACTACCAAACTCAAAAGAAGAGTGAAAAGGAAAAAGCAAAGAAAAATTAATTGCTTATTTTAAAAGTTTATAACCCTATGTAAGAAGACAATATGTTTTAACTCTTGAGAACTATATCTCTGTTAAGGGTATACTTAGAAGGTGTAGGAATAATTTGCTTTTATTGTGATGATACCAAAAAATATCACCATTTTTAGAGGTGAAAAGCGGTATTGAAATGGAAGAAGAGACTTACATGAACTGATGCTAAGTGAAATGAGCAGAACCAGGAGATCATTATACACTTTGACAACGATATTGTATGAGGACATATTTTGATGGAAGTGGATTTCTTTGACAAAGAGACCTGAGTTTCAATTGATAAATGACGGACAAAAGCAGCTACACCCAAAGAAAGAACACTGGGAAACGAATGTGAACTATGTGCATTTTTGTTTTTCTTCCCGGGTTATTTATACCTTCTGAATCCAATTCTCCCTAAGCAACAAGAGAACTGTTCGGTTCTGCAAACATATATTGTATCTAGGATATACTGCAACATATCCAACATATAAAGGACTGCTTGCCATCTAGGGGAGAGGGTGGAGGGAGGGAGGGGAAAAAAAATCGGAACAGAAACGAGTGTCAATATAAAGTAATTATTAAATAAAAAATTTTAAAAAAATAAAAAATAAAAAAAAGACACAAAAAAAAAAGAAATGGAAGAAGAAAGGGGAGGTAAAATAAGGTAAATTACATCACATAAAGAGGTGAAAGAGACCTATTACAATTCAATGAAAGAAGGGAGGATAATGAACATTGTGTGAACCTTACTCTCATTAGATTTGACTCAGAGAGAGAATAGCAGACATATTTAGCTCAGAGAGAGATTTGTCTCACCTTATAGGGAAGTAGGAGGGGAAATGGAAATGGAAAGGGGCAGGCTAATAGAAGGAAGAGTAGAAGTAGAAGGGGAAAGGGATAAGAAAGGGTGAGGTGCTGTAAAAAAGAACTATTTGAGGGAAGTGGTGATGAGAAAAATAATATTGGGATGGAAGGGAAGGAGGAAAGGAAAGAGACAAATATAAGTTGGGGAAAAATAAGAAGGCAGTAAATGCAGAGTTAGTCATTTTAACTATGAATATGAATGGTGTGAATTCTCCCATAAAATGGTAGTGGATAAAAGACTGGATTAAAGCTCAGAATCTTACAATATTTTGTTTACAAGAAACACATTGAAAGCAAAATGATACACATAGAGTAAAGATAAAAGTCTGGAGTGGAATCTGTTGCTTTCAGCTGAAGTTAAAAAAGAAAAAAAAAACAGGGGTAGCAATTCTGATCTCAGATCAAGCAATATCAAAAAATAGATATAATTTAAAGAGATCAATAAGGAAACTATTTTACTAAAGAGGACCATAGATAGTGAAGTAAAATTAATACCAAATATATATTCCCCAAGTGGTATAGCATCCATATTTCTAGAGGAAAAGGTAAGAGAACTGCCAGAAGAAATAGAAGCAAAACTATTATGTGGGAAATCTCAACTTTGTTCTTTCTGAAGTAGATAAATGAAACCAAAAAATAAATAAGAAAGAAGTTAATGAGGTAAATAGAATTTTAGAAAAGTTAGATATGATAAACCTTTGGAGAAAAATTGAATGGAGACAGAAAGTCTCAACAGTTATTAGAACTAACACAAAAACTGACCTATATATATACCCTATATATATACCCTAAAATAGGGTATAAAAACCTCAAAATCAAATGCAGAAAGGCAGAAATAGTAAATTCATCTTTTTAAAGTCATGTTCCAATAAAACTTACATGTAATAAGGAACCATGGAAAATAGACTAAAAATTAATTAGAAACAAAATAATCAAATCCTAAAGAATGAGTGGGTGAAATAAGAAATCATTCACAATTAATAAGTTCATCTATGAGAATAAGAAAGTGAGACAACAAAACAAAATTTATGTGATTCAGCCAAAGTAGTTCTTAGGGGAAGTTTTATGCCCCTAGATACTTACTGGCATAACACAGAGAAAGAGAAGATCAATGAATTTGATATACAACTAATAAAGCTGGAAGAACTAATGAAAAATCCCCAATTAAATATCAGATTTGAAATTCTGAAAATAAAAGGAGAGATTAAATTGAAAGTAAGAAAATTGTTTAATTAATAAACAAAACTAAGCATTGGTTTTATGAAAAAAATTGTTATGAATTTTGTTAATTTGATTTGAAAAAGGAAAGTAAAATAAAGCAATATTGAAAATGAAAAAGTGAACTTTCCACCAATAAGGAAGAAATTAGAACAATAATTAGGAGCTATTTTTCCCAACTTTATGCCAATAAATCTGATAATCTAGATAAAATGGATTAATACTTAAAAATATGAATTGCCCAGATTAACAGAGGAGGAAATACATTTTTAAATATTTCCATTTTAGAAAAAAGAAATTGAACAAGCTATTAATCAATTTTCTAAGAAAAAATCTCCAGAGCCATATTGG
The DNA here is from genome assembly GCF_016432865.1 of Antechinus flavipes. Classification (NCBI taxonomy): domain Eukaryota; kingdom Metazoa; phylum Chordata; class Mammalia; order Dasyuromorphia; family Dasyuridae; genus Antechinus; species Antechinus flavipes. Next base: position 127,647,263 of record NC_067399.1, on the reverse strand, counting down.
TTTACATGGGAATTCTATCAAACATTTAAAAAAAACAATTAGTTCCAATATTATTCAAACTGTTTGAAAAACATAGAAAAAGAAGTTGTCTTACCACATTCATTTTTTTGACACAGTTATGGTGATGATACCTAAATCAGGCTGGGTTAAAACAGAGGAAGAAAATAAGAGACCAATTACCCTAATGAATACTGAAGCAAAAATCTTAAATAAAATATTAGCAGGAGGGGAGCCAAGATGGTATAGAAGACAAACGTGTCATTCTAAGCTCTCCTCTTCTACCTTCATTACTAATTACCAAATTCATCCTTAAACAGTGCTTGACTGCTAAAATCCAAAAATATTGGGAGTACAATAAAATACCAACCAAAGATAATCTGGAACATCGCCAGAAAAGGTTTGTCCTGATCAGGAGGAGCAAGCCAGAGCAGGCAGGGAGGCAGAATACAGAGACTAGTACAATGAGTCTCCCGGGGCAGAGGTGGTCTACACTGGTAGAACATTTTCAGGGAGGACTCTACCATAAGTTGGCTGCTCTGTTTAAGTTGCAAAGCAGTAAATCAGCAGAGAAGTTACACAAATGCCAAAGGTAGAATGTACTCCAAAAAAAAAAAAAAAGACAGAATTTAATCCCCTGGAAGTGACTCAGCACAGACTAGAGCACAGCTGAGCAGCTGCATTCTGCAGCTCGAGGCTTTTGCCCGGGGCAGCCATAATTTTGCAGGGTGTGGGGGAGGGCTCTGCCTGGGGCAGTAGAACTCCTGTAGCACAGCCTTACTTCTCAGGGCAGAGACACTTTCACTGGGGGTCTCTTCCCAGGGCACTTCTGCAGCTCAGCTGCTCTTTGCAGCCTGTTTGCAGGACGGCTACTGTTTATCAATCTATTCCTGTTCTGCAGAGGAAGATGGCAACCTCCTTGCCCTGAAGGCGGACCCTAAGAGCTTAAAAAAACAAAAAAAACAAACAAAAAAAATCAAAAACAAACTCTAACTGTAGATAGCTTCTATAGAAAGAAAGCAGGTTTTCAATCCCAAGGATACGAATAGCAGATTGTCTCCAGACAGAACACCAAAGGGGATTGTAACTTTGTCCCCATCACACAACACTCTCCTAGAAGAAATTATAAAAAGATCTTAAAAGAGAGCCAGAAGAAAAATGAGGAAAGAAAAGAGAAGCTCTGCAAGAGAGCATGGAAATGGCATATAACTCACTAAAAGAAAAATTTGATAAAGTGGAAGGAGAAAACAACTTTGGAAATGTGAATTGGAAAAGATAAAGAACTCCTAGGAAAGTAGGATTTGTAAAATGGAAAAAGAAAATAATTCAGTTAAAAAAATTAGTGAAATGAAAAAAATTCCATAGAGCATAAAAATTCATTTAAAAACTCAACTGGACATATACACAAAAAAGTTTTTTAAAAAGCTAGTGAAAAAAGTAACTTATTAAAAATCAGAACTGAACAAATAGAAATGAATGATTCATGAGAAATCAAGAATTAGTCAAGCAAAACCAAAAAAAAAAAATGAATAAAAAATAGAAAAAATATTAAATATCTACTTGTAAAAACAACATATCTGGAAAATAGATCTAGGAGAGAAAATCAGGATTATTGGACTACCTAAAAATTGTGACGTAAAAAAGACCCTAGATACTATTTTATAGGAAATCATCAAAGAGAACTGCCTGGATGTAATAGAAACAGAAAGTAAAATAGGTAGGCACCTTCTCAAATGACTAGAAATAGTTTCAATTTATTTATCTGAAAATTGTCTGTTCATATTCTTTGACCATTTATCAATTGAAGAATGACTTGAATTCTCATAAAGTTGAATCAGTTCTCTATATATCTTAGAAATGAGGCCTTTATCAGCACACAATATTTTCCTAATTTATTGCTTCCATTCTAATCTTGTCTGCATTACTCTTGTTTATATTGATTTGACCTGTCCAAGAGCACTTGATATTTTTTCCAGTTGTTTAGATCTGAATTTATTCATGTTTTGTAGTTTTCTCATATAGTTCCTGACTTTCTCTTGGCATGTAGATTCTCAATTATTTTATACTATCAACAGTTATTTTAAATGGAATTTCTCTTTATATCTCTTGCTGTTGGATTTTGGTAGTGATGTATAAAAATGCTAATGGTTTATGTGGATTTGTTTCATATCCTGCAACTTTGCTAAAGTTGTGGATTATTTATAATAATTTTTAGTTGATTTTATAGGGTTCTCTATGTATACCATCATATCATTTGCAAAGAGGGATAATTTGTTTTCCTTATAATCTACTCCTCTTCCTTTAATCTCTTTTTCTTCTCTTATTGCCAAAGCTAGCATTTCTAATACAGTATTGAATAGTAATCATGATAGAGGCAAGCTTGTTTCACCCCTAATTTTATTAGGAATAGTTCCAGATGATCTCCATTAAATATGATGCTTGCTGATAGTTTTAAATAGATGCTACTGACTATTTTAGGAAAAAGTCAATTTATTCTTATATTCTCTAGTGTTTTTAATAGGAATGGATGTTGGATTTTATCAAATGCTTTCTCTGTATCTGTTGAGATAATCATATAATTTTTGTTAGTTTGGTTATTGATAAAGTCAATTATGCTAATAGTTTTCCTAACATTGTACGAGCCCTGCATTCCTAGTATAAATCCTACTTGGTCATGGTGAATTATCCTGGAAATGACTTTCTGTAATCTCTTTGCTAATATTTTATTAAGATTTTTGCATCAATATTCATTAGGAAAATTAGTCTATAATTTTGTGTCTTTGTTTTTATGCACTGATTTATGTATCAGTACTATATATGTGTCATAAAATGAGTTTGATATGAGGCCTTTTTTCCCTATTTTTCAAATAGTTTATATAGCATTGGAGTTAATTGTTCTTTAAATGTTTGGTAGAATTCACATATAAATCCATCTGGCCCTGGAGATTTTTTCTTAGGGTATTGATTAATAATAGCTTGTTCTATTTCTTTTTCTAAAATCAGTCTATGTAAGTAATTTATTTCATCCTCTGTTAATCTGGGCAACCTTTATTTTTGTATGTATTTCTCCATTTCACTTAGGTTGTCAAATTTATTGGCATAAAGTTGGGCAAAGTAACTCCTAATAATTACTCTAATTTCCTCTTCATTAGTGAATAATTCTCTCTTTTGATTTTTAAAACTAATAATTTGATTTTCCTCTTTCCTTTTTTCTAATCAAATTTCCTAAAGGTTTATCTATTTTGTTGTTTTTTTTTTCAATAAAATCAACTGAGTAATTCATTTATTTTTTTTACTGTCAATTTTATTATTGTCTCCTTTTATTATTTTTAGTATTTCAAGTTTGGTATTTCATTGGGAATTTTTTATTTCCTTTTTTTCTAGCTTTTTTTAGTTGCAAGCCCAATTCATTGATTTTATCTTTATTTTATGCAAGTAAGCATCTAGAGATATAAAATTTCTTCTAATTACCACTTTGGCTGCATTCCATAAATTTTGGTATGTTGTCTCATTGTTGTCATTCTCTTGGATGAAATTATTGATTATTTCTATAATTTGCTGTTCCACTCATTCATTCTTTAAGATGAAATTATTTAGTTTCCAATTACTTTTTGGTCTATTTTCTCCTGGTCTTTTATTGAATGAAGTTTTTATTGCATCATGATCTGAAAAAAACCCATTTACTATTTCTGCCTTTCTGCATTTGATTTTGAGGTCCTAATACATAGTCAATTTTTGTATAAGTTCCATGAACTGCCAAGAAGAAAGTGTACTTCTTTCTGTCTCCATTCAATTTTTCCCAAAGATCTATCATATATAGTTTTTCTAGCATTCTATTTACTTCTTTGGTTCTTTTTAAAAATTTATTTTGTGATTTGCTTTATCTAATTCTGTGAGATCAAGTTTGAGATCTACCACTAGTTTTGCTGTCTATTTCTTCTCACAACTTCTCCTAGGAATTTAGATGCTACATCTCTTGGTGCATATATGTTTAGTATTGATATTTCTTCATTGTCTATGGTACCCTTCAGCAAGATATAGTTTCCTTATCTCTTTTAATTAGATCAGCTTTGTTTTTGTTTCATCTGAGATCAGGATGGCTACACCTGCTTTTTTTTTTTTTTACTTCCCCTGAAAAATGAAGAACAAGAAAATTAGTACATACCCATCATTTGGATAATGGCTGGATAAGAAAAGGCATATAAAATTAATGGAATACTATTATTCAATAAAACATCATAAACAGGCTGATTATATACAGTCCTGGAAAGTTTTATATGAATTGATGATGATGACTGAAGTAAGCAGAACTAAAACAAAACAAAACAAAACAAAACAAAAACAAAAACAAAATTGTACATTGTGGGGTTCTCTTCTTTTTAAAAATATGATGGTTCTCTGGGAGCAGGTTTCTCGGGGAGGTTTTCTGGAGGCAGCCTTAGTTTCAGTTCCAATCAATAATCACCTCAAACTCAGTCAGCTGATAAAATCCAAACGTTTATTTTCTCCTTCCAAGTCTTGTCTCTTTCCTTGGGCCTGGTTAGCTTTCTTAGAGGCTTCTCTCCTTCCTTGGTTCCAAGAGCTCTTGCAACTTGTCTTTTGTAGTCTTCAGCTCCCTCTGAATCTTGGTTCTTCCCCTTCGAATTCTTTGTTCTGCCTGACTGCTAGTCTTTAGCTTGTCAATCTCCTGAACTGAAACTCACTTCACTAACTCAGCTCCTTTTATGCTCTTTTAGAGGTGTGAACTCAAAGGTTGACTCCTCCTCCGAGAGTGGGATTATGGGAAGTGTGAATTCACAAAGTTACAAAGTTAACTTTGTCAATGTGTGAGCTCTAATGTGTAAACTCTCTTAAAGGTATGAGCTCTAATGTGTGACCTCTAATGTGTAAACTCTTAAAGGTGTAAACTTAAACATTGTTTCTATCAACTCTAATGACTTAATACTTTGTACGGATTCTAACAGTACATAGCACCCACAAGATTGTGTGATGATCCATATGATAGACTTGGTTCTTCTCAGTAGTTCAGTGATCCAAGGCAATTTCAATAAACTTTGCAAAACACCATCAGTATTCAGAGAGAGACCTACAGAGACTAAATGTAGATCAACATACACTATTTTTACCTTTTTACCCCCTTTTTCATGGCTTTCAGCTTTTGTTCTATTTTTTTTTTCCCTCTCTTAACCTGACTCAAATGTAAATATGTAAAAATATGAATGTACATGTATAACCAAAAATAAAGAAAAATATGGATAATTGCAGCAAGACCTTTATCTTCCTTAAATTTGAGGAAGATGGATTTCTATTCAATTAATAGGTTTAATATATCTTTTTACACTAACTTTTATTGTCAGGATTTAAAGCATGATTATCTGTTTCATCATATTCAAGTTTACAGTTTCAAAAAATATTTTATCACCTATGCAAAGAAGAAGCTGAGAGGAGATACAAGATTGACATGCAGCCTAGTTATTCCAAAAGTAGTAGGCAGAATTTCTATAAAATTTTGGCTCTTAACATTCCCTCCTTTTCCTCTCTCGTCTATTAGTTTTGGAAGGTAAAATAACCCTCTTACTCTGTTATTAACTTTATTCACAGGATGACAGGCTATTGCATGAGTAGAAACCATATAGTTGTGTTATAATGTGCTCATATTTTTCTTCCTTTACCTTTTGTGGTGTAGGAGAATTTGTGTTTCCTCCTTGCATTGCATATAGAACTGGTATGTTCTAATGTGAAGTTATTTTGTGGATTAGCCTCATTGACACACTAAGACTAAAGCCAGAAGATTCCAGTAGTATGGAGGTTCAGAAGAATCAAAAATTACTTCCAGGGTCAGGGAATTAAAGATTTTGATTTAGACAAAGAAAAACAAAACATTAGAGGCTATTGAATCTAACCCCCTTTTTTAACAGATGAGAATTTAAGTGAATTATCCAAGGTGAAACAGCTATTACCTGTCTGTGAGAAGATTAAAATACATTTCTTTCTCATTGACTATGAGTGTGTCATAGTGATATAAGGTGGAATTTGTGGGTAATTCAGTCTTTAGCATGATTGCCTTATGAGTTTATCATGGCATTTCATTTATAGCATTCATATTCTATAATGGGTGCTTTCCAACAATAAGGTCAGGGGAACAAGCTATTGTATATCTTTTTTATTGTCTCTTCTCTAGTACTGATTGCATCCAATCATGTGGTGTCCAAAGATATCAAATCTAAAAGAAAAATTATTGAGCCAAAGTTCTAAACCAAAAGCATTTTATCAAGGACTCTATGGGCCTCCTTTGGAAATGCACTTTAGATTTTCTACCATACCTGAAATACCTCGTTTCCCCAGGGTCCTATTTTTATAGGAGTTGATGCCCCAACATTCAGAAGAGGCAAAATAAAATACAAAATATCACTGATTTATAGTCATAGCTCTTGATCCTGCAGGAGGACCAGACATGATGCACCAGCATCCATACTCCGAAGAGAGGCAAGCCAAAGTTCATCTCCACTGACTAAGTGGTCATAAAATGGTCACCCATTCATGTTGGACAAGAGATAAAGATCCAGAGATAAAAAATAAGATGAAAGACTATCTATTCTATGTATACTTGTAGTAGTGGCATATAGTAGAGATAGCTACATACTTGCAAACTTGCATATGACTTTAGATAAGTAGTACTTGAGAGTATATTTTTTTCCCAGCTTAACAGATAGTACAAAAGATGGTAATGATAGCTATATTGTAGAAAAACTGGGCAGCAGTAGAATAATCTATATTAAGTTCCTTCTCTATGCCGCCAAGCACTGTGAAAGATACTTGGGATACAAAGAAAAAATAGATGTAAGGAGACAAAAGAGATATCAAAATATAAAGGTGCTCATATCCATGTCAATTAGTTTCTGTGCAGTTAGGCCAAGAGGGTAATGGACAAAGTTTGGGATTTTCTCATATGATGGACAGGAAAATTTTGAATTCCTTATTTAGCTTGTCATCACAATTTAGCTGTCCATTCAAAACAGTAAGACCAACTCAGGTTTTGAGAATTGCTTCATGGTTAACCCTAAGTTTAGAATTCCCAACTTTGAACTTCCAAAAAGCAAAGAAGCCTTCTTGATACAACATCTTCTTTTGAGAAAAATGAGTTAGATATAAGCATAATTTTTATGTAGTGTACCACTTTGCATTCCACAATGATGAGTTATTTGATAGAGCAAGTCCAGTGGAAGGGAGTTTATTTTATAGCAGTCCTCCAAAATATATACAATCTATTTTGGAAGCCAAGAGATTAAGAAGGGATTATAGTCTCCATTTCTGTTTAGGGCATTGTGGGAAAGAGGACCATCAGGAGAAAAATATTGTTCTAAAATAAACTATTTCACTTAACTGCTTTTGTGGTGTCATATTTGATTATGGATTTCCTCAGGTACATTGTGTCATGTCTTTTCTGTAGGATGGCACAAATCTGGTCCTTTACTCTTTTGCAGTCAAAAACTTCATTTTTATACAGGATATATAGAAACTTTATTACCTATATTTAGAGAAACCTTATCCATATATAGGCATTGTAAGAGATTTTTATGTAATGATGCTGGAATGGGGTGAAGAACAAAATAGAAAATTACTGACTTGGGATCAATGTTGAAAATTTAACCTAGTCATAGTAGTACAATGTCTAAGAGGACCCAAGGTCACAGGTTACAAACTGAATTCCACTCTGTAGTAAATTGTATCATTGTGAGTCACTAGTATAGAGAAGTTTATGTTGACAGGGCTCTTTTTGTTGCTTGTGGTGTTTTGAAAAGTTAACATCAAACCTGCAATTTTTTATTGTTTTTTATGTGACTTTAAAAAGTCACATTTCTCTACAGCTTGAGGGCTTTTGAAAATGAATTCATCTGGCACATTGAATTGGGATATATCAAGATGGATAGCAGACTCATAGTCCAGCATATCACATGACCAATGCCAATTTACTGTGTCAGCTAAAAAAATTAAAGATGAAGAAAATCAGTTACAAAACAACAAAAACAATACATCTCTCAGGAAACTGGGTGTTGAAAACACATGACTTTTAAAGAAACTTTTATATTTTAATTCTTTTGGTACTCTTTGTAGAGTCACTCACTAACATGATCCCATACCATAGAGATAACTGCAGATTCTCAAAGGCAATGACTTCAGCAAGTAATTTCTGGAATATTCAATTAAAATGAAAAAGCTTTCAGTTCCTAGCTATTCCAAGGACCAAAATCTGAGAACCATCAATAGATTGCCACAAATTGAGGAATTTTATAGCCCTAACAACTCAAAGTGCTATCAGCAAAAAGAGAGTTGTTGCATCTATTTTAATAAAAGAAACAACCACTGTAACCAAATATTTACTCTGATGACTTGAGAGTTAGGCACAAAAAAATTAAGTCTTTTATGTATCAGGCACTGTGCTAATTGATAAGCATACAAAAAATGTCAAAAAACAATCAATCCATTGAGAAGCTCACAATCCAATGTAGTAGGCAACAAGAAAACAGTTATGTGTAAATAGGATAAATTGGAAATAATCAAGAGAAAGATGGCAAGAGAATAGGGAGAGATTATGAAAGGCCTTGTGTAAAAGGTGAGATTAAAAAGTATCTTTTTTAATGATAGCATTTTATGTTAATTACAAAAACGCTGAGAATAATATGCATATATAATTATAAGGGGCATATTCTTTTGTAGAAACAACTAAACACAAAGAATTATGAAAAATATACAGAAATTTTAAGATGTGTATGAAATACATACAAAGTGAAAAAGCAGGATATATCTTTTTTTTCCTATTCTATGGAAATGCTTGTTTTATTTCTTAAATTTGGAAATAAATAAATAAAATATTTAAAATGATATACATGCCATTTTAGAAGAAGAAATTAAAACCATTTATAGTCACATAAAAAAAATGCTTTATATTACTGTGATTTAGAGAAATGCAAAGAAAAATAACCCTTATGTACCACTTCATCTCTGTCAGATTGGATAATATGAGAAAAAAGGAAAATAATAAATATTGGAGGGCAGGTAGGAAAAAATAAAGCACTAATGCATTATTGGGTAGAATTGTGAACTGACCCAACCTTTGTGGAGAATTACTTGAAACTGTGGCCAAAAGACTGCAAAATTGTGCATTTTTTTTTTGATTCCATAATACCACTTCTATATCTGTAATCTGATGAGATAAAAAAAGGAAAATAATGTACATATTCAAATATTTTATAACAACTCTTTTTGTTATATTAAAGAATTGAAAATTAAGGGGTATTCATCAACTGAAGAATAACCGAATGAGTTCTAGTCTATATTTGTGATGGGATATTATTGTGGTATAAGAAATATGAGAAGTTTCAGAAAAAAAACCTGATAAGATTTACAAGAACTGATTCAAAACAAAATGAGCAGAACTAAGAGAATATTGTACACAATTATAGCAATATTATATGGCAGTTAATTATGAATGACTTAGGCATTCTGATTAATAGAATGATCCAAGATAATTCTGGAGGACTTAGAAACTAAAATCGCTACACCAGCAAACCAAGTCTTAACCTTATTTTCCCCTTTTAGATTAAATTCAGCCCTATAATAGATATCTCCCATTTGGAAGAATGAGGAGATGATCTTGCACTTCTGCCAGGCAACAGTCCATCAAGATGATTAGGTAAAAAATCTAGTTTCTGACTCCCTGAATGCTCTTTCCAGCTATTTGGGTAAAACAAATTGTTCTTGCCTTTTTTGACTCTTCTATGGACCTATTCTTTGAATCTCTTTGTCTCCCAATGTACTCATTTCTTTAAATTGATTTTGTTTCTTCTCTCTGAATTATTGCTGTTCTATCTCTTCAACATTCTACTCACATTACATATATTTGTCTTTTGCTTCTGGCTTCTCAGATAATATATATTTTTAATCCCCCAAAAACTTTTCCACCATATCTTAAGCAAGGCTCTTATCCCATCCTTAAGCACAGTCATTGACATTTCAGATTCTGTCTAGTTCAAAGCCCATTACCATCCAAAGTGATATCCAGCCAGCTAGAGCTATTATAAGCTATTCTGAGTTTTATCAATAGATGTGGCCAGATTGTACAGAACAAAATAGCCTTAAACATGGTGGATTAATCTAATAGTCTCTCTAATAAGCATGAGGGTCATTTTCCCAGACAAGCTCATTTAGATACAGACAAAACTTTAATTTGAATATGAAAAACTAAGTAGGTTCAGCTACCTTCAAAGTTTCCAGTACCTTTACCAATAGTTTCCTAAATAACTCATTGCTGTTTTTGATATCTATCACACATTTTCTTCTTTTCAAACTGACATTTGGTACTGGACTAACTTAAGAAAATTTTTTTTCATGCTTTCCCATCATGTAAAATTGTATTCTGCTCTGAAATATGCTCAGTGTTACTTCCCCATCTCCTAAAAATACTCTGCATTTCTTGTTTCTCCAAAACATTATTATTTAACTATCTACTAGATCTTCTGATATATAACACTACTTCTATTTTTATTTAAACACTATTTTTTCTCCTGAATTATTGAAAAATATTGAATTCATTTTAATAATATTCAATAATGATAGTTATTTTAATAACAAATAATATGTTCAACATGATATAATATGTAATGTTATATTATGATATTTGTAATAAAAATAACATATAGTATAATGTGTAATGATTTAATATTAACAATTAATTTCATTTTAATGTTTTAATATTAATAACTAGTATAGCACTTACTAGTGCCAGGCACTATGCCAAATACTTTTCTATTATCTCATTTGATCTTTATGACTTTTTAAGATAGGTATTATTATTGTCCTCATTTTATATATGAGAAAACTAAGATAAATGGAAGTTAGATGACTTACCCAGACCCACAAAATTAGTGAGCATCTGAGATTGGATTTTAACTCAGATCTTCATTACTCCCTTTATCTACTGAGCTATCAATCTTCCCTTTTATGAGGCAGTTAAGGCTGAAATACAATGAAACTGTAGCTAAAGAGACATAGCCCCCTTTGAGCTGATGATGTGGGGTTTCTGAGTAGGAGAGAAAGCATAAACCAGAGGGTAAGATTGGGTTGGTATTTGAGGGTCTGAAGAATGCACCCAAATCCAAAGGACCATAAAAAGGGAGAAAAGTGGTTTTTATATCAGCATCAAAGTGAAGAAAATCTGTACCAACTGAAAAGTCAAAATCCAGTGGATGATTTATACTTTGTGAAGTATAGAAAGGCCTAGTGTGCTATGGTTCATGGGGTCATAAAGATATGACTGTATACTTTAACAACAACAACAACAACAACAACAACAATAAAATAATAATGTACTCTTTGCTTTCTTCAATGTCCTTCTATCTTTCCCTCATCCACATATCAGGAATGACACCCTGAAATGGTCATGGAAAGGGTCTTCTAGGTTTTCTCCTAATTTAGACATCCTAGTTGGCACATGGAATGATTGGAATGAATAGGCAGGGAGGAACAAAGCTTATCTTGTTCCAAAGAATATCTCTTTGAAGAAATAACCTACTTGAGATCTCGACTACTTTGAGAGAGAAAGAGAGAAAAAACAACGAAAATGTAAATTATTATTATTTTACTTACCAGTTTTCCTATATTTATTTTCATAAGCTATGTATTAAAAATACAATTTATGGAGTGTTTATGTGCACATAATATATAAAAGAAACATATTTTAAATATTTGTGAAGTCTATCTGTAGGGTCTTGTGAGGTGATACTGGTTATAATCTCCCATGATTCCTTTATAATGTTTTATAAACAAGCCTGTAAGCATTACTGTTGTCACCTTTGGTTCCTGTGTCTCTGCTTAGTGAGGATATTAATTGTTTGCTCGCTATTTTACAGCCACTAAAATTCTTTAGAGGATCATTATAGTCAATGTTTTCATTTTTATCAATTTCCTATATTTCGTGTTGACAATTTGCTTTAAAAAGGTCAGGTTAAAACTTCTATAATTACCGCCAGTACCATTTATTCATTCTTATCATTTCTTAAAACTTTGAATTTAAGAAAAACAACAACAACAAACTTTGATCTTTGATGGGCCAGGTGAGGACCTGATTATATTTGGATTGAATCTGAAATAACATTTTATACTTCATTATAACACAAGACTTTATCAAAAAAAGATATTTATAACATAAAGGGCCCAGGTCTCTGAGTTGACTCCATATTTTTTATTTTCTTATTCCTTCTTCCTGAACTTCTTGGTTTTCCATTGAACTTTTATCATTTTCTAAAAATGACAAAGTGATTTTTTTTAAATCATTCTTTTCTGGATTTACATTTACACTAAATCATTAAATATCAAAATATTTTAACTTTTTATCTGGATTTGTTATTCAATTTGTGTAGGAAGCCACTTTTGAGGAAACTTTCAATACCAATATATAGGCAGCATGTCAGTTAATGAATATTTACAAAGAATGCAAATACATATTTATTAAGGAGCTAATACAACCAGTCATTGTATTGGTACTGGAGATACAAAAGAAGGAAAAAAACACAACCCCCTGTTCTTAGGGACCTCACAGCCTAATGAGAGACAACATTCAGACAAGCATGTGTGTGTGTATGTGTGTGTGTGTGTGTGTGAAATTACAATCAATGATTACCTATATATATATATGTATCTGGATAAACACATATGATAAATTGCAGATAATCAAATGTTAGAGAGACTTAGCTAGTTGTGGCTCAGAGATATTAAATGAATTGTGCAGGATTGCATAGTATATGTCAGAGATGAGACATGAACTCGGGTTTTCCTGATTCCAACTATAATACCTTACCATCTATCACTGTACATATTAAATCAATTTGTGTACTCTAATGTCTTACTTCTTCATCTATTGAAATAATTGATCATATTCAGCATCAGAGATATATGTCATATTGTGAGTATAGGAATTGTTAAATAGCTATAAGATAAACTGAATGGAAAGATTGGAAAGAATGGGCAGGGAGGAGCAAAGCCCATGTTGTTCCAAAGAATATCTCTTTGAAGAAATAACCTACTTGAGGTTTTGACTACTTTGAGAGAGAGAGAAAAAACAGGCAAAAATGCAGCAGCAGCAACAACAACAACAAAGCTGTTCACTAGAGGTTTATTTCTAGAGGAAATAAATAGCTTTTTTCTTTTCTTTCTTTTTTTTTTTTTAACCTAGATTTACCTTAGTCCTTAGAGAACTTGTCTTATGGGAGGGGCTGGTGGATAAGGATTCTTTCCACCCTTAAGGAAGATGAAAGCATAGTGTCTGCATATGGGATCATCTTTGGATGTGAGACTCTCCCTAGAGCAGGATGAGATAGAGAAACATGTTGGATGTGCAATACCAAATTTGAGAAGAAAGACACACAGCAGAATACTTCCATTTTAAGAAAGTACCTTTTTATAATTTATACTCCTGTCAATAAATTATATATAAGCACAACTGCATTGTTTTGATAGTGTTGGGGCATAATTGGGCATAGTTTAACATGGTAATGAGTTCATAAAGCAGAAAACCAAGATGAAATATCTCTGCCAATCAGCAAAGCACTATTTATAAGGGAGCGATGGGTGGGGGGAGGGGGACAGAGGGGGGAGGGGGTTGACCATCCCTGGGGATTTAGGATGTGTTCCTTTGAGAAAAGATTTTCTACTCCTTTCTAAAGAGAATGCCAGGACTACCATGAGACACACATCACTTTGAATATTGGGAGCTAGTGGTTTGCTCTCCATATATCTGTCAAATCAGGAAAGAACTGGACTTATGTGAAGAGAAGTATTTTATTCCTTGAGGAAACATTTGCGTCTTTTTCTAAATCACCCTCTGTGTTCTAGGAAGAATTAGCCTCAAACTTATGGCAGTGATTAGATAGTGACTATTAGGTGATAGCCTAGGGATTTCTGAAGCCTAGGGATTTCTGTAGAAAGAGGAAGAATATCTTTTACCAATAAATAAAGAAACAAACAAATAAATGAAATAAAATCAAAGAAAACCCCAAAACCCAAACCAAAACAAAATGAACAACAACAACAAAACATCAACAAGATCCTCATTCAAATCTCTAGGGAAAGTCAAACAACCCCAACAATTTCTCTAGTCACTCACCTGAAGTATACATTCCTATTGAGGTATATGGGTGCAAGTATTTTTGATGGCAGGGCTACCCAGCCCTTTTCAGTCTTGCTTCCCACCTCTAGTGTCCACTTGCCTTCTCACTTCTCACTTGTGAGTTTAAGAACCATAACCCTAAACAACCATTTACACAGATGAACAAAACTAGGTTAAGGGTAACTGAGGGACAATAAGCCCACTCGAACATCCCCAAGAAAAATGGGTAGATAAGAATAATTTTTTCCAACAGCCATTGAGGATGACTGAAATAGGTGCTATGGAGTGCTTAGAGCTTAATTAGACATCAAAGACACTAAGGTCATTTAATGCATCTTAAGACATGACCAGTTATCATGACTTTTATCTTCTCACTGAACTCTGATTCTGCAAGAGTGAAGTTGTTCATCACACAGATCTGCTACACTTATATCCGATGTATGCATAATTCAAAAGATATCACCCATATCACTTAACCATTTTTACCTCTAAGGCACATGTTAGCAGGCACGTGTCAAAGCAACAGGTGTGAATATAATGGAAGCTGTGGTTACAACCCTGCACTTAAGTAGCTGAGGCCAAAAGATCCCCCATTTTTGGGACTGAAGTGGCAGTGGAATTCAGCAATCTTCTAGATGTCAGAAGAGCTTTAAAAAAATTAGACTGCACTGCTCACCTCTTGACATGAGGAAAGGGTTAGAAAAGGTGCCATAAAATTGTCTGTTTCACTCAATACTGGCCTGCTTTCCATAACAGGAAGAGTGCCTATCTTGTTGATGAAATGCACATATACACTAACACACATTACATATTTTATGAAAACCAGGAGACCTGCATCATTAGTGTTTAAAAAGAAAATAAGTTTGTAAGGCAGAGTTAACACAGACTATCAGGCATGGCAGAGAACCCTAGGGAGGAATGGAGTGGGAAAAACCAAGAGCAACAGGCACTTACTACTGAAGACTTGAGTGACTCATGATTTTTTCATCACCAACACTATCTTTCATTTTCTTTAGCACATTAAAACTTCATGGATGATTAGCTAAGATGGCAGGATTAGAAAAATGATGACTATTGAAGGGGATGTGGGAAAAGTGGGTCATTAGTACATTGCTGGTGGAACTAAGAACAGATCCAACCATTCTGAAGACCAGCATGGAATTATGCCCAAAGCACTATCAAACTTTGCATCCCATTTGATCCAGCAGTATTACTACTGGTCTTATATCCCAAAGAGATTTTAAAGGAGAGAAAGGGACCGGCATGTGCAAAAATGTTTGTGGCAACCCTTTTTGTAGTGGCTAGAAACTGGAAACTGAGTGGATGCTCATCATTTGGAGAATGCCTGAATAAGTTATGGTATATGAATGTTATGGAATATTATTATTCTGCAAGAACTAACCAGCAGGATGATTTCAGGAAAGCCTGGAGAGACTTAAATGAACTGATGCCAAGTGAAATGAATAGAACCAGGAAATCATTGTATATGGCAACAACAATATTATATGATGATCAATTCCGATGGATGTGGCTGTTCTCAACAATGAGATGACTCAGGCCAGTTCCAATTGTTCAGTGATGAAGAGAGCCATCTCCACCCAGAGAGAGGACTGTGGAAGCTGAGAGTGGTTCACAACATAGCATTTTCACTCTTTTTGATGTTTGCTTGCAGTTTATTTTCTTTTTCATTTTTTCTGGTTTGATTTGTTTTTTCATGTGTAGCAAGATAATTGTATAAACAGGTATGCATATATTGGATTTAACATACATTTCTTTTTTTTTTAAATAACTTTTTATTGATAGAACACATGCCAGGGTAATTTTTTACAGCATTATCCCTTGCATTCACTTCTGTTCCTATTTTTCCCCTCCCTCCCTCCACCCCTTCCTCCAGATGGCAAGCAGTCCTTTACATGTTGAATGGGTTGCAGTATATGCTAGATACAATATATGTGTGCAGAACCGAACAGTTTTCTTGTTGCACAGGGAGAATTGAATTCAGAAGGTATAAATAACCCGGGAAGAAAAACAAAAATGCAAGCAATTTATATTCATTTCCCAGTGTTCTTTCTCTGGGTGCTTCTGTCCATCTTTGATCAATTAAGGCTCTCTTTATCGAAGAGATCCACTTCCATCAGAATACATCCTCAAACAGTATTGTTGTTGAGGTATATAATGATCTCCTGGTTCTGCTCATTTCACTCAGCATCAGTTCATGTAAGTCTCGCCAGTCCTCTCTGTATTCATCCTTCTGGTCATTCCTTACAGAACAATAATATTCCATAACATTCATATACCACAATTTACTCAACCATTCTCCAATTGATGGACATCCTTTCATTTTCCAGCTTCTAGCCACTACAAACAGGGCTGCCACAAACATTTTGGCATATGCAGGTCCCTTTCCTTTCTTTAGTATCTCTTTGGGGTATAAGCCCAGTAGAAACACAGCTGGATCAAAGGGTATGCACAGTTTGATAACTTTTTGAGCATAGTTCCAAATTGCTCTTCAGAATGGCTGGATGTGTTCACAATTCCACCAACAATGTATCAGTGTCCCTGTTTTCCCACATCCCCTCCAACCATCCCCATTATCTTTCCCTGTCATTCTAGCCAATCTGACAGGTGTGCAGTGGTATCTCAGAGTTGTCTTAATTTGCATTTCTCTGATTAATAATGATTTGGAGCATATTTTCATATGTCTATAAATAGTTTCAATTTCTTCGACTGAGAATTGTCTGTTCATATCCTTTGACCATTTATCAATTGGAGAATGGTTTGATTTCTTATAGATTAGAATCAATTCTCTATATATTTTGGAAATGAGGCCTTTATCAGAACTTCTGATTATAAAAATGTTTTCCCAGTTTATTTTAACATACATTTCTACCATGTTTAACATATACTGGACTACTTGCCATCTAGGGGAGGGGGTAAGGGAAGGGGGATAACTTGGGGCACCAGGTTTTGTAAGGACTAATGTAAAAGAATTATCCATGCATATGTTTTGAACAATAAAAAGCTTTAATAAAAAAATTAAAATTCCATGGATGCATTCTCTCATTGGCATTTTTCATCTATCTATTCATCTACCTATCTATCTCTATATCTATGTATTTATCTATCCAACAGAATAATATGATAAAATAATAGAATAGAACTTTCCAACATATAACAAAAATCTTTATATAAAATATTTAATTATTAATGCATTCAGTCTCATTTAAACATGTCTAATGACATGGAATGGAAACATTCCCTTTATATAAACATTATATATGTTTATGCTTTAAAAAAAAATGCTATGCTTTAAAACTAGATTGCAACAAGTTGATATTTAAGAATGATTACTCACTGGAACAAGATTCTTGCCGGAGTCCTCCTTAATAGGGTGATCCTTCCTTTATCTGGAAGATATCTATTTGAGAACCAATGTGACTTCAGAAAGTGTTGAAGAATGACTTGAAATCATGTTTTCTGCCTGATAATTCTGCCAGGAAAATTGTTGGGAGCAGAATATTAGTCTGTATATGACATTTGTCAATCTGAATCAGGTCTTTGATACTGTCAGTCATAAAGGCTTGTGGAAGATCATGGCAAATTTTGGTAACCCAGAGAAATTCATCAGTTTGTAAACCAATTTCATGATAGTGTACTTGGGTGGAGTATGCTCTTGCTGTCTCCTAGTCACCACTGGAGGGAAGCAGGATTGCATTCTTGTTTGCATGATTTTTGCCATATTTCCAGCAGTGTTGTGAGATGCCTTCAACAACATCACGAAAAGAACATTAAGGTTAGCTATAGCATTGATAGTAAATTATTAAACTTGACTATAAGCTGCAATTAAAGTGAATGGAGGGGGAGCAGAACCAAGATGGCAGAGAGTACACACACTTCTTTCTGAGCTCTCCTACTACCCGCATACTAATTTTGAAATCCAGCCTCTGAAGTAGCTCTGGACTGGCAGAATTCACAAAATTGGGAGTGCAACAAATTATCAGCAGAAGATAATTACAAAGATAGCCAGAAAAGGTTTGGAATTGGGAACAGAGGGAGGTGGCCAGGCTCAAGCATCAGCACAAGCTGTGGAGACCTGGGGCAGTTGCGGTCTGGATGGAGTGGTGCAGACTCCTATAGCGGAGAATCTACAGGGAGGACTCTACCACAGTGTTGGCTACTTTGCCGGGGCTGCAAGCCAGCAGATCAGCAGAGAAGTTATAAAACATCCAACACAAACATGAAAGGTAAATAGAGAACCCCCAATCACCTAAGTCTCACAGGACCTGGCCACACCCACCAAATAGGAGGAGTGAGTCAGCATGAACTCAGTGCAGCCACAGCTGCTTTGCTGCCACCTGTAGAGGAAACTTGGAAAACCTCCCTGGCCCTAAAAGCAGATCCCAACTTTTTGTTTAAAAAAAAATGAGTAAAAATGCAAAGATGACAATAATTATAGATTTTTTTTTTAATGGTGAAAGAAAAGAATAGATTTCAAACCCTGAGGAGATTAAAAGCAGATTGTCTCCAGATGAAGCCCAAAAAGGGTGATATAACCTGTCCCTACCACACAAAGCTCTCTTCGAAGAAATTAAAAAGGATCTTAAAAGAGAGCTAGAAGAAAAGTGGGGAAAAATGAAAATTCTGCAAGAGGGTTTGGGAAAGGTCTATAACTTATTAAAAGATAGATTTGACAAAATAGAAAAAGAAAACAACTTCCTAAAAAACAGAATTTGTGAAATGGAAAAGGCAAACAACTCCCAGGAAAACAGAATTTGTGAAATGGAGAAAGAAAATAATTGCTTAAAAAAATTGTGACATAGAAAAAAAATTCCATAGATCAAAACAACTCATTTAAAAACTCCAATTGGAAAAATACAAAAAGAAGTAAAAAAAAAGTAAATGAAGAAAATCATTCACTAAACATCAGAACTGAAATCAATGACTCAATGAGACATCAAGAATCAGTCAAGCAGAAGCAAAAAAAAAAAATTCAAAAAATAGAAAAAAAATGTAAAATACCTACTTGGGAAAACAATTGACCTGAAAAATAGATCTAGGCGAGACAATGTAAGGATTATTAGACTATCTAATACTATTTTTCAAGAAATCATACAAGAGAACTGCCCAGATATCATAGAATCAGAAGGTAAAACCAGAAGTTCATGGAATCTATACAAAAATTGATCATATATTAGGGCATAAAGACCTCAAAATCAAATGCAGAAGGGAAGAAATTGTAAATGAAATTTTTTTTCAGCTCACAATGCAATAAAAATTACGTTCAATAAAAAGGCATGGGGGAATAGACCAAAAAGTAATTAGAAATTAAATAATCTTGTCCTAAAGAATGAATGGGTGAAATAGCAAATCATAGACACAATTAATAATTTCACCCAAGAGAATGACAATAATGAGACAGCCTACCAAAATTTGTGGGATGCTGCCCCAGCGGTAATAAAAGGAAATTTTATACCTGTAAAGGATTACTTGCATAAAATAGAGAAAGAGAATATCAATTAATTGGGCTTACAACTAAAAAGCTAGAAAAAAAAAAACAGATTAAAACCCCCCAAATCAAATACCAAACATGAAATTATAAAAATAAAAGGAGAGATTAATAAAATTGAAATTAAAAAAACTATTGAATTAATTTAAAAAAAAAAAAAACTAAGAGCTGGTTTTAATGAAAAAAAAAAACTAACAAAATAGATAAACCTTTAGTAAATTTGATCAGAAATAAGAAAGAGGAAAATCAAATTGTTAGTCTTAAAAATGCAAAGGGAGAATTTTCCACTAATGAAGAGGAAATTAGAGCAATAATTAGGAATTACTTTGCCTAACTTTTATGGCAACTTTGATAACCTTAGAGAAAAAGAGGAATACTTACAAAAATGTAGGTTGCCCAGATTAATAAAGGAGGAAGTAAATTGCTTAAATCATCCCATGGTAGAAAAAAAATAGCACAAGCTATTAATCAACTCCCTAAAAAAAAATCCCCAGAACCAGATGGATTTACATGTGAATTCTACCTAACATTTCAAGAACAATTAACTTCAATATTATAAACTTGTAGAAGGCTGGAACTCTGAAAAAGTGTATTTGAATCCAGATTAGCAGAGAACTTAAAGCTAAGTACCTACTCAATGTGAGATAATGGCTCTATAAACATATACTTAAATGATACAGTGATGTGATGCCTCTCCTCACCATTGGTATCTGCTAAATGTGTTATGGTGAGGTAATTGTAGGGAAGGATTGAAGGGTTGAGGGAGAGAGTCAGAGTCTCTCTCCAGCATCATGCTCAGCAGGAGAGACTTCAGGCTCCAGACTCCAGAGTCCAGAATCCACTTGGTAGCTTGCCTGCCTCCTTCACTTCTCCTTCTAAAGACCTTAACTGATCCTAACTCTGACTGACCCTGAGGCCCTGCAGAGAGCCAACCTGGATATTACATAAACTATTTGACAAAACAGGGAATGAAAGACTCCTGACAAATTCATTTTGTGGTACAGACATGGTATTGACACCTAAACCAGGTAGAATGAAAACAGAGAAATAAAATATAGACCAATCTCCCTAATGAATATTGATTCAAAAATCTTAAATAAAGTATTAGCAAAGAGATTACAGAAAAACATCCTGCATAATACACCATGAGCAAGTAGGATTTACACCAGGAATGCAGGGCTCATTCAATATTAGGAAAACTATTAGCATAATTGACTATATCAAAAAACAAATTAACAAAAACCTTATGATTATCTCAATAGATTCAGAGAAAGCATTTGATAAAATCCAACATCCATTCCTATTAAAAACACTGGAGAGTATAGGAATAAATTGACCTTTCCCTAAAACAGTCAGTAGAATCTATTTAAAACCATCAGTAAGCATCATATGTAATGGAGATAAACTGGAACCATTCCCAACAAGATTAAGAGTGAAACAAGGTTGCCCACCATCACCATTACTATTCAACATTGTATTAGAAACGCTAGCTTTGGCAATAAGAGATAAGAAAGAGATTAGAGGAATTAGAGTAGGTAATGAAAAAAAAAATATCACTCATTGCAGATGATATATTGGTATATTTAGAAAACCCCAGAGAATCAACTAAAAAGCAATTAGAAATAATCCACAACTTTAGCAAAGTTGCAGAATCTAAAATAAATTCACATAAATGATCAGTATTCTTATATATCACTAGCAAAATCCAACAGCAAGAGATACAAAGAGAAATTCCATTTAAAATACCTGTCGATAATATAAAATATTTGGGAATCTATCTTCCAAGGGAAAGTCAGGAATTATATAAGCAAAACTACAAAACATTTTTCACACAAACAAAGTCAGATCTAACCAATTGGAAAAATATTAAGTGCTCTTGGATAGGTCAAGCAGATATAACAAAGAGGACAATACTATCTAAACTAATATATTTATTTAGTGTTATATCAATGAGACTCCCAAAAAAACTATTTTAATGACTTAGAAAAAATAGCAACAAAATTCATCTGTAAAAGCAAAGGTCAAGTATTTCAAGGGAACTAATGAAAAAAAAAAATCAAATGAAGTTGGTCTAGTTGTACCAAATCTAAAACTATATTATTAAGTACTGGTCATCAAAACCATTTTGTATTAGTTGATAAGGGGAATAGGGTAGATTCACAGGACAAAATAGTCAATAACTATAGCAATCTAGTATTTCACAAATCCAAAGACCACATTTGGGATAAGAATTCATTTTTTAACAAAAACTGCTGGGAAAATTCGAAATTAGTATGGCAGAAACTAGCTATTGACCCACACTTACCATTATATACCAAGACAAGGTCAAAATAGATTCATGATCTAGACAAAAATAATGATATTGTAAATAAATTAGAAGAACATAGGATAGTTTATCTCTTAGATCTGTGGAGGGGGAAAGAATTTGTGACCAAAGAAGAACTAGAAATCATTACTGATTATATTAAGTTAAAAAGTTTTTGTACAAACAAAACTAATGCAGAGAAGATTGGAAGGGAAGCAATAAACTGGGAAAACATTTTTACATTCAAAGGTTCTGATAAAGGCTTTATTTCCAAAGCATATAGAGAATTGAATCAAATTTATAAGAAATCAAGCCATTCTCCAATTGATAAATGATCAAAGAATATGAACAATTTTCAGATGAAGAAATTGAAACTATTTATATTCATATGAAAAGGTGCTCCAAATCACTATTAATTAGAGAAATGGAAATTAAGATAACTCTGAGATACCACCACACAGCTATCAGATTGGCTAAGATGAAAGGAAAAGATAATGACAAATATTGGAGGGGATGTTAGGAAACTGGGATACTGATACATTGTTGGTGGAATTGTGGATAAATCCAAACATTCTGGAGATCAATTTGTAACTATGCTCAAAAAGTTTTCAAGCTGTGCATACCCTTTCACCTGGCAATGTTTCTATTGGGCTTATATCTTATATTTCTTTAAGAGATCTTAAAGAAAGGAAAGGGACGTACATGTGCAAAAATGTTTGTAGCAGCCCTTTTTGTAGTGGCAAGGAAATGGAAACTGAGTGGATGTCCATCAGCTGGAGAATTACTGAACAAGTTATTGTATATGAATGTTATGGAATATTATTGTTTTACAAGAAATAACCAGCAAGAAGATTTCAGAGAGGCCTGCAGAAACTTACATGAACTGAGTCTAACTGAATGAGCAGAACCGGGAGATCATTATACACAGCAACAACAAGATTATATGATAATCAATTCTGAGGAATGTAGCTCTTTTCAACAAAGAGATAATTCAAACCAATTCCAATTATTCAGTAATGAAGAGTCATATTCACCCAATGAGTGGACTGTGGAAACTGAGTATGGACCACAACATAGCATTTTCATTCTTTCTGTAATTGTTTGCTTGCATTATTTGTTTTCCTTCTCTTTTTTCTAGATCTGTTTTTTTTTTTTGTGTGTGTGCAGCAAAATTACACACACACACACACACACACACACACAATGATTGGATTCAACATATATTTTAACATATTTAACATGTATTGGACTACTTGCCATCTAGGGGAGGGGTTTGGGGAGAAGTAGGGGAAAATTTAAAACAGA
Organism: Antechinus flavipes; assembly: GCF_016432865.1. NCBI lineage: Eukaryota > Metazoa > Chordata > Mammalia > Dasyuromorphia > Dasyuridae > Antechinus > Antechinus flavipes. The sequence continues at coordinate 127,623,986 of NC_067399.1, read as the reverse complement.
AGGTTCTGTAAGGGTCAATGTTGAAAAATTACCCATTCATGTTTTTTTAAATAAAATGCTATAATAATAATAAATATGTTAAAAATAAAGTGAATGGAGAGTTTCATGAGTATAGATGATTGCACATTCAGTACAGCATCTATGGCTTAGAAGAAACAGCGTATGGATCAGTGGTTTGGTGCTTGTGCTATTGGCCTAATAACCAGCACCAAAAAACCAGAGATTCTCTAGCAGTCAGATTCCCTACCAACCAGCACTGCACAATGCATACATGGAAACATCATTTAAAGCAAATGCAACAATTCTGAAGACTGGGTTAAGTTCACTTACCTAGCGGTATTTTTTCAGGGATGTCCAATAATATATAGATAATAGGCTGATGCATGCATTGTCAGAACTCTTTCAGAGTTTGGGAAGTTCTGAAGGATAATGTGGGAGAGAAAATTATTAAATTGTCTACAAAACTGAATGTTACTTCATGTTATGAATGTTATACTTACAGTATAGTAACTGAATTGTTACTATACTGTTTTCATTGTTGCATGTCAGTGAAACCTAGACATTATACCTCCATACCAGAAAACTGAAATGCTTCCATTTAAATAGTATGAGGAAGATTCTAAAAATCACTGCCAAGATGAAAAAACACTAAGGCACTTCTTCAGATGAAGTATATAAATTATTTGAATGATAAACATAGGTTTGTCTAAAAGATTATATCTGTAGAAAACTCATATGGCAATTACTCACATAGAAGTCAGAAGAAATGATATAAGGATATTCTCAAGGTCTCTATGGAGAACTTTGCAATAGATTGCATGCTGTTGAACACATCAGGATAGGACTGTTCAGCATGGTGTGTCTGTATCAAAGAAGGCACTGTGTTCTACGAACAAAGCTGTATTGTAATACCTCAAAAGAAATATGAAATCCACAAATTTAGAGACATTTCTACTTCAAATTTTCATATGGATTATTTATGCCCATCTTCCATAAAGCCTTGGAAGCTCATATTGTCTTACTGCTCACAGTGGGCCACACCGTACCTTCACCTTAACATAGTGATGTAGTTTTGGTCATCTTTGACTATGAAGAACAACAGTCAACCTATCTCTCATTTCTTTCCTAGTTTTGGGGATCAATCCTACTTGGTTTTCTGTTTAGTGATCTCATTATTATATTGATGTGCTCACCTATGCCCAAAGACAATCAAACATATTCAGATGGGATTATCCAAAATGGATTAACACAAAATTAAGTTATAAGCAGAGCACCCACTTAACGGCAAAGTATTCTGCTGTGCATCTTTCCTCCCTGTTTCCATATTTCATTTCATCTATGATTTCCTACTGTACTGCTATTCATGAGGTATGCCACTGGAAAGTTTGTTTTCTTAAGTCCATAGTTTTCTGATACAAGCCATAGACTAAAGTGAAATTGGGACATTCTGGAGTGTCTGGGAACTGGAAGACTTTTGAAGTTGTGGAAAAGAAATTTCTAAGAAACAATTGACTTTAGAGGAAGAGCCCCACATCTCCTAAAATTAATCAATGTAATTTAGATCATTATTATACAACACATTACTTTGGAGTGGTCTATGCCAATGAAGACATAAAAGAGATCTTTGGACATATTTATTAAAGTAAACTAATAGATAAAATAAAGAAACATTCCCTGTTAATCAAGATCAGTGGCTTAGACTACCTTAAAACTAAGTCACCAGATTATTTAATTCCACTACTTTCTATTTATGGTATTCTAAAAATACAATTTGTATAGTGCTGATTTTTTTAGTTAGGTATATTTTCCAGTTATCTTGGCTTGTAGGTATAGTTAAGAGTACAAGACATGAGACTATGACATAAATAAGAACAGAGTTCTAGTCCTTATTTGGGCATTTATTATAGATAGGGCCTTAGAAAGTCATCACTTTTTTTTTTAAAACTCTGAATTTCACTTTCTTCCTCTGTAAAATAGGGATAATAATATTAGGCCATCTAATAAGCAGATTTCTTTTTAGGAAATTAGACTACACACTCCTATGTAAATGTGAGTCATTATTACCATCTGTGTCAAAACTAGTTGTATGATAAAAGAAGATTTAAAACTTCAGAACAACTAACAAAAGTTTTAAAATAAAATATTAAAAACTGGTGCAGGTTTGTCTGGTATTTTCATATGTAGTTTGAGCATGTAAAGAATAAATCTAATGCTTTTCTCAGTAGTTTCAGTGTATGAAACTATGTACTGAGTTTGACTTCTTGTGGGAAGATCAGTTAAATTCAAATAAGTTAATTTATTCATTTGTCTTAATGATCTATAATTATGGAAAAAACTCTAAGTTATGCAAAAAAGAATTTGCTCTCTGAATTGAAATGTTAATGGAAGGGTACTTAATAAATCGAATTAATATTCTCTACTGCATGATAATATTAATAACAATTGTATCTATTTCTTATGCATGATTTTTTTTAGGAAGAATGTGTTTTTATTTCTAAGGACATAAACTTCTCCTATGTAGGAATTCATTGCACAGATGCTTAACATATTGATTTGTTTTCTATGAACATACTATCAATTAAGTATTTAATAGAAGATAGTAAGTTTTAAGAAAGGCATTGACAAAGTAGAATGCATATGGGGAAGAGTAGGAAGAAGGAAAATCATAAGCATTTATTAAGCCTATACTTTATTACAGGCATTTTGCTGAGCACTTTACAAATATTATTTTATTTGATCCTCACACAAAATCCCTAAGAACTTGGTACTACTATTATCACTATTTTAAATTTGAGGAAAATAGACAGAGGTTAAGTAATTGGTCCAAGGTCATTAAGGTTTTGAGCTCAGGTCTATCCAATACACCCCCCAGTACTTCATTAATGTAGTATTTTAACTCTTTTAACAAAATTTCTTTGTTGTACTCACCCTAATTTCTGGGTTGAGGAGACTTTTCCACTGGATTCAGGATTGGAGACTTTTCCACTGAGATCAGGATTCTGTCAGTCCCATGTTCAGGGCGCCAAAATGTGGTGTTCTTTTTCTTTAAAATATAATGGTTCGCTCTGGGAGCAGGTTTCTCGGGGAGGTTTTCTGGAGGCAGCCTTAGTTTCAGTTAAAAGTAATATTTAACCAACAGGTGAGGAGATAGAAAGTTCTACCATGTGAAGCTTTCTAGCCATTTTTAACCTAGTAAAGATTTTCAGGAAACAAAATAGATATATTCATGTATCTCATGGGCAGAGTTCATTTTATTTTTGTTTTTGTAACTCCAGCATTTAGAACATGACTGGCACATGTTAAGTGAGTAATATTAGGTGAGAATATTATTTGATGAATATATTGATGATTCATTGATTCAAATAATTTAGTTTATTCAAATAAATGTGAAAAGGGAATTAGACTTTTATGTGGCCCTAAAGGCAGAACAACGAACAATAGTGGGAGTTTTAGAGAGACAAATTTAAAAGCAAAGTAAGGAAGGCAGTGTTTATCTGTGGTGGGTATTGCAAGGCAGAGGGAAAAATAAAACAAAACAAAACTCAAACGGTTCATCAGGTTAATTGGTCAGATGCCTCAAGAAGTAATGCATTTTCCATGACTGAAATTCTAAAAGTAGAAATTGAATTACTGTTGGTCAAGCATAATAGGGAGGCAGTTCCTGCTTGGATAAGCATTGTGAGAAGATCCTAATAGTAATAATTTTTTTAAAAAATATTTTTTCAAAAATTTCAAACTAAATGCAAAATAAAATAAAATAGAAAATGAAAAGAAAAACAAATAATCAAACAAAAATTGTCATGTGCCCAGCAAAATATTAGGGAGGATTCAAGTTATGTAACCAAAAATTTCCATCTCAAGAAAGCACATATAAAAATAGATGAGGTTATCTATTCATGAGTGTACATCTTTTCTTTGCTTACTTAGAGGTTATTCTTTTCTTCTCTGCTATGCAATTTTTACTTTTATACTTTTTCTCCCTATTCATCTCCCTCACCTCTTCCAAGTAGGCTAACGTTAATAAGCAAAAGTATATTTATATATACATACATACACTAAATCTCACATACACACATCACACAAATATATTCTTATACCCACACTATCTATCTATCTATACACACACACACACACACACACACACACACACACACATATATACATATATATATATATATATTATATCTACATGCACATATAGACACATACACATGAATTTATACATATTTAGTCATACATCTAAAACAACATAATATGGTTGACATATATGACATGTAATGAAGATTTTTCTCTTGATTAAATCTTTACATTTGACTTTGTCTGAGATCAATGATTATTATCCTTAATTTTTTCCTAATGAGTTCCACTCCTGATCTTATTTTAGTATTTGTGTATTCCTTCTATTTCCTATCTTACCAACTCTTTTTCTTTAATTCCATTCCTTACTTCTCCTTGCTATTACTTAAGCACTCCACCCATAGATTCTTCCTTTATCTTCTCTTCCCAGTTTTTCCATATAATATTCCCATTAATCTCTACATGTTATTCCACTCTTGTTAATCTAAACTCCCTTCTATACCCCACCTTATCCTATATTACTCTTTCTCTTCCTCTTTATCCCTTTCCTATTAATCTATACACTTTGTCCCATTGCAATAAATTTGCATACCCTTATATACCCCAATAATCCTATCCCTTCACCCCTTACTGCTTTAAAGATTTTGGAGGGTGCTATAATCTTCATGGTATGTATGTGTGTATGTTTTGTGTGTACATATATGTGTGTGTATATATATATATATATATATATATATATATATATATATATATATATAATGTATATCCCAATTTAATCTATTCTTGATATGAATTGGTTTTCAGAACTACCTCCACTCCCCTCTAATGCCTCTGTGTCTGTTCTTCCTCTGTACCTCATTTGCATAACACAATTATTATTTCTATCTTTTCCTAGACAGTTTTGGTTTTTTAGAGTCATATCATATTCACTTCTGCTTCAATCTTTCTTTTGGGCTACCCAACAATTGATGTCAATCTTAAACACATGGTATACATTTCCATGTTAAAAAAAAAAAAAAAACATAAATAATTTGTTTTTGTTGAGCCTCTTGAAATAAATCTTTTGTGCTGGCTCTTATAAAATTTTCTATTAAGGTTGGGATCTATTGAGACAAAGTCCTGAAAATCTACAAGTTTGTTGAATGTTCATTTTTTAAACTATTCAGTATTATGGTTAATTTTGCTGGGTATGATATATTTTGCAGGGGGTCTAGTTTTTTTGAGTGAGTGAGTTGAGTGTGTGTGTGTGTGTGTGTGTGTGTGTGCGCGCGCGCTCATATAATTCCAAGATCTGCCATTTTTTATTGTAGCTTTTGATAAATCCTGTATAATTCTAATTGTAGCTCAAGTATATGTGAATTATTTTGTGTTTTTATTTTTTATTTTGTTTTGTATTTTTTTATTTCTTGTGGAATTTTCTTTTTGATCTGGGAATTATAAAATTTGGTAATATTTCTATGTATTTTCTATATATGATCTCTTTGAAGTGGTTATTAGTGGATTTTTTCTTCTATTTCTACTTTCTCCTTGTGTTCTATCATTCTAGGACAATTTTCTTTGATTATTTCTTGTATCATGGTGTCAAGATTCTTTTTCTTGGGGTATGCTTTCAGGGAGTCCAGTTATTCTTATATTTTTCTCTTGACCTGTTAGTTAGTTAGTTCTTGGTCTTTTAAAGATTCACTGTTTTTCCCGTGCTCAATTCTAATTTTCAAAGAATTATTTTCCTTAAATTTGGGGATGGTCTTTTCCATTTCATTGATTTTCTGTTCATAATCTTTTTTCTTTGTTGGTTCTTTTTTCTTTTTTCCTCATTTAGTTTTTAAACTTTTTTTTTGAGTAATTTCATAAATTATTTCTGGGCAATTAGTAATTTAACATTACAGTTTGGGTTAAGAGAGGCTTTTTCTTTTACTATCTTCCTCTGAAGATGAATATCAATCTTTCCTATTTCCACAGTAAGTTGGTATGATTGGATTCTTCTTTGCCAGCTCATTTTTTTTTTAATAAGAGTCTTATTAGTATAATACTCTCTAATCCTGGTATGTGTGGGGGAGATAATGCCTCTAGCTTCATTAATCTCCCCTCTCTGATCTGGAGTCTCAAACCAAAAGTTCAACTCTCCTTTAAACACCCACAGCCAGCAGTGTTATAGCCAAACTGCTTCTGCACTCATTGGTCAGTCATGCTGATTCTTCTCATACAAGGCCACGTCTCAACAGTACAGCTGGGCCTGGCATTCCTAATCAGCCAGAGGTTTCCTCAATCTTCTTGTACTCAGACCGCAGATACCCCAACCTGTCTAGGAGCTGAAAGTTCATGTGATTGTGTCTGAGGCTACCTCCAACCCTAGCTATCCCCAGTACTTCCTGCATGCTGTTTCTGCAGAGCTTGCCTGATGGTGTTTATACTACCTAATGATTAAAAACTCAGATCTTGGGGTATTTCTTAGGGTCTTCTGAAATTATCCTAAGAGGACCTTTCTTCTTCCCTAAGTGTTATTGGTTTTTCACTGCTCTATGTAGCTCTGAGATCCAAATTTATTCTTTTTGTTGGGGAAATCTGGAGACCTTGACATTTTCTGACTTTGCCACTTTCTAAAAATCCTTCACCAAACAATAATTATTAAGTACAAATGCCTCATTTTATTATAGAAAGTCAATTTATATATCTCACTTCTCTTTCATGAGGGTTGAAAGGCAAAGATTTTGCAGACTTGGCTCAACACTAATTCTGTGTGTTCTGAGCACATGATAATTTTCTTTTTTCTCATTTTTTTTTTTTTTTTACTTTTAATACACCTTGCTTTATGGATCAGATTGAGAGAGAAAAATCAGAATAAAAAGGAAAAACCATGGAAGAGGAACAAAAACAGAAAAAAAGCATATGTTGATTTACATTCAATCTCCATAGTTGTTTTTTTGGATATCGATGGCATTTTCTATTCAAAATCTATTGGGATTGCCTGAGATCACTGAACCACTGATAAGAACAAATTTTTTTTACAGTTGATCATTGCACATTGATGCTATTATTGTGTACAATGTATTCCTGGTTCTGCTTGTTTTGCTCAGCATCACTTTATGTAAATATTTCCAGGTGTTTATTTAATCAACTTGTTTATCATTTTTATAGACCAATAACATTCCATTATCTTCATATACCACAAGTTATTCAGCCATTGCAGAACTGATGGGCATTCATTAATTTTCCAATTTTTGCTATCATAAAAAGAGCTGCTACTTTTCCCTCCTTTATAATTTCCTCAGTATACAGACCCAGTAATGGCACTGGGTCAAAAGGTACACACAGTTTTATAGCAATTTGGGTATAATTCCAAATTGCTCTACAGAATGGTTGTATCATTTCACAATAACACCAACAATGCATTCATGTCCCAGTTTTCCTATATAACCTCCAACGTTTATCATTATCCTTTCCAGTTATCTTAGCTGATCTGAGAGTAATAAGTTACCTCATAGTTTTTTTTTTTAAATACATATCTCTCTAATTAATAATATTTTAGAGCATTTTTTCATACAACCATCCATGGTTTAATTTTTTATTGGAAAATTGTCTTCATAGGCTTTGTCCACTTATCAAAAGTGGAATGACTTGTATTCTTATAAATTTGACACATTTCTTTATGTATTTTAGAAATGAAACCTTTATCAGAAACACTAGTTGTAGTGTTTTTTCCCAACTTTGTACTTCCCTTTTAATATTGTTTCTTTTGGTTTTGTTTTTACAAATCCTTTTTTAATTTAATGTGATCAAAGTTGCCCATTTTGCCTTTCATAATTGTCTCTAGCTCTTTCATCATAAATTCTGCCCTTCTCCAAAGATCTGATAGGCAAATTTTCCTTTGCTTTCCTAATTTGCTTATGGTAGCATCTTTTATATCCCTGTACCTATTTTAACCTTATTTTGGTATGGGATGTGAGATGTATGTCTATGCTGTTTGTTATATATTATTTTGTAATATTCCCAGCAATTTTTTTCAAATATTGAGTTCTTATCCCAGAAGTTGGAGTTTGAGTGTTTATCAAACAGTTGATTACTTAGGCCTTGATAATTGTGTAATGTGTGTCTAACCTATTTCAGTGATCTAACACTTTATTTTTTAGCCAGTACCAAAGGGTTTGATAACTAAGTGCTATATAATAGAGTTTTAGGGCTACTACTGCTAAGCCACCATCTTTTGTACTTTTCTATTTATTTTCATCAATTTCCTTGATATTCATGACATTTTGTTCTTCCAAATAAATCTTGTTATTATTTTTTCTAGTTCTATGAGATAATTTTTAGCAGTTTGATTGCTATGGCACTGAATAAGTAGACCAATTTAGGCAAAATGGTTATTTTTATTATATAAGCTTGGCCTACCCATGAGAAATCGCTATTTTCCCGACTGTTTAGATCTGATTTCATTTGTGTAAGAAGTGTTTTGTAATTCTGTTTATACAGTTTTTGGCTTTGCTTTGGCCAGTAGATACCCAAATATTTTATTTTTTCAACAGTAATTTTAAATGGAATTACTCTTTCTATCTCTTGCTGCTGGGCTTTTTCATTTCATTATACATCATTCATACATAGAAATGCTAAGGATTTGTGTGGGTTTATGCATGTGATAATTTTCAATCTTCTGTTTCTGTCACTGACAGCTCAATGAACCAGATCCCAAACCACTTTATTTTTTCCCCAAAAATAATGTGTTACTCTAGGTGTTTTATGTAATACCGCTTCCTAGAAATGTTTTGAAAATTAGATCAAATGCTAAAAAATGTTCTGAAAATGAAAAGTTCCATGTCCCAGAAATGATGAATGATAACAAGCCTAAGCTAAGGTGAGTCCTAAAATAATCCATGCTATGATTTCTTATACAAACATGCTTTCTTCCTTCCTGGTATGTCACCTTTGATTATCCTAGTATTGTCATCCCTTTACAAAGAGCTTCCACTTACTTTACAAAACACCAGCTCATTTGTAACAAGTTGTATCTAGTCTCCTATGAGACTTAAGATTGCAAGTTATTTCTGCTGTGCAATTGATTCATAACAATCTTTTCAATTCAGTAAACTTGTCAAATTGTGTCATTTGCCAAGAACTGTTCCAGGCTCTAGGGATCCAAAAAATATAAACAAATATTTCTCATTCTCAAGAACATTACTTTCTGTTGCCAATATGTATAACAAAAATAAATTAAATAAGAAATATAGACTAAGTAGGTTGAAGTGGAGGAAACTAGTGACTGGACGATTGGAAGAGTCTCCTTTAGGAAGTGATACTTGAGTTTTGAAAGAAGTTATGTATTTTCAGAAGTATTATGGATTAGGAAGTTCCTTTTAAGCATGATCTGTTTGCCATTTATAGAACTAAGGAAAAGGCCCTTTAGGTTGTAACATTATGTGCACTAAGGAGAATAATACACAGTGAGCCAGGGGAGATGCAGATAGAATGATAGATAAAACGATAGTAGAGTAATAGATAGAACGATAGAATGATAGATAGATTTTTATTAAATGCTTACTATCTACTTTCAAAAGGCTTATATAAAGGAAAAAAGAAACATAAAAATAAGATAAGAAAATATAGGGTATATGGACAGTACCTCTCTATAGACAAAGCGTCTCATTAGAAGGTAGAGACAAAGCAAGGCAAAGAACACAAGTATACAAAAGAAATTCTACAAAACATTCTAATTATGGAAGTTGAAAAACTGAGAAGTGGCTGGGCAAGGAAGTAATAAATGGTACTCTCAGAGGAACATGTTATTGATATCTAGAAAAAGGTATCTAGATACCTAGAAAAGGATTAAGCTTGCTGTTTCTAGAGGTTTTGATAGCAACCCACCAATTTGAAAAAGGAATAGGCATAATAGAAATTCCAAGACAAAAAGATTGAAAGAGAAGAAGGATAGTCTATAATTAATAGATCCCAAGCACAGGGCAAAGTTTCAAGGTGAGATGGAAAAAGGAGAAAAATCTAGAAAGTAAGAAGCAAAGCCTGAGTCAAGAGGATTTCAAAAAGTGAGTTGACTGAAAATTGAGGGAAATGCCATGGCTGAATTTCCTCATGAATTGGTGTTCCTAGCCAAAGATTCACCAAACAAAAGAGTAGGGGGCATATGTATCTGGAGATGAGTAAGGCTGCTGGGGAGAAGTTGGAACAAGTGGATTTTAAAATAAGAGAACTTTGTATTTTCATAGAATGAAGGACCCACTACAGTTTTCTTTAAATATATCAGTTTGACAGTTGTGTGGAAGAAGGATTGCATAACAAAGATACATAAAAAACAGCAAGTAGGAGATAATAGATAAAAATCTACAACTTTCTTAAATATTTCTAGGTATAATTTCTCCATATACTCTATATAACACTGCACTGTTCAATTTAAAGTAGCAGCAATCTTGAATTACCTTCTGATCCACAGGCATAAAGTAAATGTTTTATGCTGAGAGGACAGTACTATTTTTTTATTAAAGGTTTTTTTATTTTCAAAATATATGCACAGATAATTTTCAAAATTCACCATAACAAAACCTTGTTTTCCAAAAATTTTCCTCTTCCTTCTCCCCATTCCCTCCTTTAAACAACAAGTAATCCAACATAAGTTAAATATGTGCACTTTTTCTATACCTATTTCCATATTTATCATGCTGCACAAGAAAAATCAGATTAAAAAGAAAAAATATTGATTGTTATATATTTTGAATCCTCCATAATGTTCTGCTGGGCACATGATAATGCTCTCTTTTGTCTAGTTTCATTTTGTTTTGTATTGCTTTACTATTTTTATTTTTGCTTATTTTGTTTTTCCAAAAAAATAAATTGGAGAAAAAAAGAAAGGTGCTACAATCATCAGAATTGATCATCATATAATCTTATAATTGCTCATTTTCCTGGTTCTATTCACTTCACTTAAAATCTGTTCATGTAATTCTATTCAGCCCTCTCTGAAATAATTATGCTGATCATTTATCATAGAACAATAATATTCCATAACATTCATTTGTTGTAATTTATTCTGCCATTCTCCAACTGATGGACATACACTCAGTTTCCAGTTTCTTGCCACTACAAAAAGGGCTGCCACAAACATTTTTGCATACATGGGTCCCTTTCCTTTTTTTTTTTTTTTTTTTTAAGATCTCTTTAGGACACAAGCTTACTAGAGACATTGCTGGATCAAAGGGTATGCACACTTTGATAGTTCTTTGGGCATAGTTCTGAATTGCTCTACAGAATGGCTGGATCAGTTTATAGGTCCACCAACAATGTTTTAGTGTCCCAGATTTCCCACATCACCCCCAACATTTATCACTATATTTCTTTTTCATTTTAGCCAGTCTGAGAAGTATATATTTCTGGTACCTCAGGGCTGTCTTAAATTATATTTCTCTGCTACATAGTGATTTAGAATTTTTTTATATGACTATAAATGATTATAATCTCTTGATCTGAAAATTGTCTGTTCTTAGGCTTTGACCATTTATAAATTGGAGATTAACTGGGATTCTTATACATTTGAATCAATTCTCTATGTATTTAAAAATGAATATAAAAATAGAAAATTTCCCCCCAGTTTATTGCTTCCCTTCTAATTTTGGCTGCATTGGTTTTGTTTGTGCAACAACTTTTTAACTTTAATGTAATCAAAATTATCAATTTTGCATTCCATAATATAATATACTCTAGTACTTTGCCCACAAATTCCTTCCTTCTCCAAACATCTGAGAGATAGACTATACTTTGTTCTTCTAATTTGCTTATAATATCACTCTTTATGTCTAAATCACGAATCCTTTTTTACCTCATCTTGGTATAAAGTATTAGTTATTAGTCAATGCTTGGTTTCTGCCATTCTGTTTTCCAATTTTGCTGAAAATTTTTGTCAAAAAGTGAGTTGTTATCTCAGAAGATGAAGTCTTTAGGTTTATCAAACACTGGATTACGATAGTAATTTACTACTGTGTCTTGTGAACCAAATCTATTCCACTGACATATTTCTCTATTTCTTAGCCAGTACCAAATGATTTTGATGACTACTACATATTTAATATTAATAAATATTGAATAGTAATGGTGTTGGATCTTGTCAAATGCTTTTGCTGCATCTATTGAGATAATCATACGATTTTTGCTAATTTGACTATTGACATAGTAAATCATGATAATAGTTTTCCTAACATTGAACCTGTCTTGCATTCCTGTTATAAATCCTATTTGGTCATGGTCCATATTATCCTTTGGATAACATTCTATAATTTCTTTGCTAATGTTTTATTTAAGATTGTTGCATCAACATTCATTAGAGAAATTGGTCTATGGTTTTCTTTCTCTGTATTGACCCTATTAGTTTTAGGTATTTGTAGCATATCTGTCAAAAAGGAATCTGGGAAGACTTCTTTTATCCCTAATTTTTTCCAAATAGTTTGCATAGTATTGGAATAAATTGACATGTAAATCCATTTGGCTCTGAATCCATTTTCTCTTAGGTAGTTGAGTAATAGGTTGTTCAATTTCTTTTTTCTAAAATGGGACTATTTAAGTAATTTCCTCCACTGTTAATCTGGACAATGTTTATTTTTGTAAGTAGTCATCCATTTCAACTAGATAATCAGATTTATTGGCATACAGTTGGGAAAAATGAGTCTTAATTATTGCTATAATTTTCTCTTCATTAGTGGAAAGTTCTTTTTCATTTTTGATATTAACAGTTTGGTTTTCTGCTTACCTTTTTCTAAAAAAAAATTAATTAGTTCTTATCTATTTTAAAATATAAATATATATATTTGGTTCATAAAACCAAATCTTAGTTTTGTGTATTAGTCCAATACTTTTCTTACTTTGAATTTTCTTAATCTCCCCTTTTATGTTCAGAATTTCAAATTGGTATTTAATTTTTTAAAATTTGTTCTTTTCCTAGCTTTTTTAGTTGCATGCCCAGTTCTCTTACCTTGCTTTCTTTATTTTATGAATATAGGTATATAGAAATATAAAACTTTTATAAAAACTGCTTTGGCTGTATCCAATAAATTTTTCTATGTTATCTCATTGTCATTCTCTTGGATGAAATTATCATTTGTGTCTATGATTTGTTGTTTCACCCTCTCATTCTTTAGGATTAGATTATTTAGTTTCCAATTAATTTTTGGTTTATTTTTCCATGTCACTTTATTGCATGTAATTTTTGTTGCATCATGACTTTGAAAAGATGCATTGACTATTTCTGAATTTCTTCATTTGATTTTGCTGTTTTTATGCCCTAATACATGGTCAGTGTTTGTGTGGTTTCCATGTACTGCTGAGAAAAATATATTCCTTTCTGTCTCCATTTAATTTTTCTCCAAAGATGTATCATACTTAACTTTTTGAAAATTCCATTTACCTCCTTAATTTATTTTTTATTTGTTTTGTGGTTCAATGTGTCTAATTTTGTGAGAGCAAGATTGAAAATCCCCCACTAGTATAGTTTTGCTGTTTAAATCTTACTGCAGCTTTCTCTGCTTCCCCTCTAGGAATTTGGATGTCATACCACTTGGTGCATATTTGTTTAGGATTGATGTTATTTCAATATCTATGGTGTTCTTTAGCATAGTAGATTTTGCCCCAGCCTTTTGTCTTTACTCTGCATGTATCACTCTGTTTCAAATGTGTTTCTTATAAATAACATATTGTAGTAGTCTGGCTTTTAATCCAGTCTTCTGCTTCCATTTCATGGGAAAATTCATCCCATTCACATTCACAGTTAAAATTACTAGTTCATTATTTCTCACCTTCTTATTTCCCTTTAGTCAAAATTTTCTTTTTCCTTCCCCCATTTCCTTTCTCCCCAGTGTTTTGCTTTCAATCCACCACCTTCCTCAAACAGCTTGCCCATTTACAGCTCCTCTCCCTTTCTTATGCCTTTTCTGTTTTACTTCTATTCTTCCTTCTCTTAGCCTCCCCCTTTCCTTTCCCCCTTCTTCCCCTACTTCCCCAGCGGGTGAGACAAGTTTCTCTGTCAATTTAAAGGTAGCTGATATTTTCTCTTTGAGTCAAATCCAATGAAAAAGGTTCACACAACATTCATCCTCCTCCCTTCTTTTCCTCAATTGAATTAGGTCTTTTTTGCCTCTTCATGAAATGTAAGTAACCCCATTTTACCTCCATTTCCCTTTTCTTCCAGTACAATGTCCTTTCTACCTAGTTTCTTTTTATGTCATCATAATAAAATGAAATTATACCTACATGCTCTAAGTATGCTTATAATAGAGATACAGTTCTCAAGAGTTAAACATATCATCTTTCCATATAGGGATGTAAACTTTTTAATTTTTAAAATAAACAATTATTTTTTCTTTGCTTTTTCCTTTTTTTATGCTTCTTTTGAATTCAGTATTTGAAGATCAAATTTTCTGTTCAGCTCTGGTCTTTTCATCAGAAATAAATGAAATTCACCTGTTTCATTGAATGTCCATCCTTTCCCCAGAAAGATAATGCTTAATTTTGCTGGATAGTTGATTCATGGCTGCAATCCAATTTCCTTTGCCCTTTGGATTATCATGCCAGGTCTTTTGATCCTTTAAAGTGGAAGCTCCTGGGTCCTAGGTCATTCTGATTGTGCCTTCTCCATATATGTATTTTTTTTTTCTTTTGTGCTATTTGCAATATTTTCTCCTTGATCTAATAATTGTGAAATTTAGCTAGGATGTTGCTTGGGAGTTTTCATTTTGGGGATTCTTTCAGGAGGTGTTTGGTGAATTCTTTCAATGACTATTTTACTGTCTAGTTCTAGGACATAAGGATAATTTTCATTTATAATTTCTTGAAAGTTGTTGTATAGACTCTTTTCTCTTCATTGTTTTCAGGTAGTTCAATAATTCTTAGATTATCTCTCTCGTATTTATATTTCAGGTCAGTTGTTTTTCCAAAGCTTACATTTTCTTCTGATTTTTTTTCTATTGTTGGTTTTGTTTGACTGATTCTTGGTGTCTCATTGAATCATTCAGTTTCATTTGTTCAATTCTAGTTCTAAATATTTTCTTCAGTGAGCTTTGTTGCCTCCTTTTGAATTTGGGCAAATGAACTTTTAAATGAATTATTTTGTTCATTGGATTTTTCCCCCCACAAATTCTGGTTTTCAACAAGGTGCTTTCTTTTCTTATTCTGTCAAATGTATTTTGTTATGAATTATATACTTTTTCCCCCCATTTCATTAAATCTATTTTGTAAGGAGTTTATGTGTTTTTCCCAAATTCTATTGCAAAGTTCTCATTTCTTCTACCCACTTTTCTTCTAAATCTGTTTTAATATTCCTTTTGACTTCTTCCAATATAGCATTGTAAGATGGAGACCAACTCATATCATCCTTTGGGGCTTTATCTGGAGACAATTTGCCTTTAGTGTCCTCAGGGTCTGATGTCTGCTCTTCTCTCTCTCCATAAAAGCTATATGTGGTCAGGGCATTTTTTGCTTTTTTGCTTATTGTTAAAGGATAAGATCTGCCCTTAAGGCAAAAAGGAGACTGTCTTGTAAACTGCTGGAATTCTTAAAAGGTGTGCTTGGATCAGACAACCTAGCACTTAAGTCTAATCACCTATTGGACAATGATTCTATTAGCATATGTTTGGAAAAATGGCCCTTTTTACTGTTCTGTGCTGGCTCCATGCTTAGTGTATACAGATAATTGGAGGAGGGATTCGAGTATGGTCTGAAACAAACCAGACTCACTTTTGCAGAACGAGGAGGAGAAAGGTTGGTGGTGAGCCTGTAGCACTTTGTCTCCTTCACTTCTCCTAAAGAGGGGGACTGACTCCAGTTGTTCCTGAGGCCTCCAGGGAGCTAGCCCAAGTTCACATTTTGGTACCCAATGTGTGAACTAAGGACCCTAATTTCTGAAAAAGTCCCAGATGACCAGGGAATAAAGTGAGTATTTTAATAGACAAACAGGAAAGTTACTTTGTTAAGAGCTAAACTAGTAACTCTCATTTTCTAGCTGAAATGGGGCAGATATTAGAAAAAAAAAAGATTCTCCCCACTCTCAATCACACCCCAAAGGAGATCTACAGGAAGCATACTCAGACTGATAAAGAGACAGGTTTGATTGCAACTTGGAAGCAGATTGATGGATATTAGAATGTAAGTCCCTTTGGTTCTTCAAGGAAGAAGAAATAGAGGTGGATAATTGGAAACTAGTAGGAGATCAATTATGTGAATATTATAATGATAATGATCTTGATTCAATTTCCAAGCAAACATTCTATATGTACAACTTAATACAATTGGCCCTAAAGAATCCCAGAAGTTATAGAAAAAAGAAAAGTTTTAAGAACAGCCAGATGAGGAAGTGTGAGGAAAAAGAGGAAGACAAAGAACAGATTAATGGAAATATCAACAGAGAGCATGAGGACTTAAGTGAACTTGAAGGGCATGGTGATTCTCACTCTCACAGCCCAACTTCTACCCCACTTACACCAGAGCAGATCCTTCACCCTCCCCCATCAACTTCACCTTCCTGGGTGGAGAGAGGAGGAAAGTGGGAGGGGCAGTGGCATCACCAGCTCCTCCCCCCCAGCAATCACTGCCTTCTATTACTAGATTGCAAAAAGTATTACTTAAAGCCACAGAAGAAGAGCAAAATACAACTGATTTCAGAATACAAATGTATCCTGTAATTCAACAGTTTAATTCTTCAGGTCAAGAAAGTAGAAGATATACTCTTTTTGATCTAGAAATCCTCAGAGACCTGAAAAAGGCTAGCACTCTTTATGGGGCTACATCGTCTTATGTTAAGATGTTATTACAGAATTTGGCTTATGAAGTCTTAACCCCTAGGACTGGAAATCTATAGCAAGGTCATGTTTAGAACCTGGACAAAACTTGTTGTGGCTTTCTGAATATAGTGAGTTTCCTTTGTTGGGAAACAAGCCCAACAAAATAGTCAAAGTGGAGTTAATATACCAATCGCCTGTGACCAACTAACAGGTGTAGGTTCTTATGCAAACATTTCAGCACAGATTAATTACCCCATAGCAGCATATGAGCAAATTGCTGCAGCTGCTATCAAAGCATGGGCCTTCCTCCCAGGTAGATAGGACAAAAGAGAGGCCTTTACAAAAATAGCACAAGGGACAAATGAACCCTTTGCTGATTTTGTAGAACTTCTGCAGTCAGCTGTCATATGAACTATTGGTAAAAATGCAGCAACAGAAATTATGATGAGGCAACTTGCTAAGGAAAATGCTAATGAGGTTTGTAGAAGAATTATTCTAGGACTACACAAAGATGCTTATTTAGAGGATATCATAAAATGCTGTGTCATGATGGGCACAAATACCTTTTATACCCAGGCTATAATGCAGACTTCCCAGGATCTGGACATGGGAAGACAGGATCCTTTTTGGCAAGGGATTTCCAGAGAGATTCATCAATGCTTTCATTTTGGTAAAGTAGGTCATCTGAAAGCTCAATGTTGGCATAGAGACAGAATGAGAAAACAGTGTGGGAGAACACGATCCAAAAGCATCTGTTGATTTATATTTAATGTTCTAAGTTCTTTTTCTGGATGCAGATGGCATTTACTATCCAAAGTCTATTGGGATTGCTTCAGATCATAGAATCACTGAGAATAACAAAGCCTTTCATAGACCTCATCATACATTGTTATTGTGTACAGCATATTCCTGGTTCCACTTGTTTCACTCAGCATCAGTTCATGTAAATTTTTCTAGGCCTTTCTATAATCAGCTTGTTCATCATTTTTTATAAAACAATATTTCATTTCTTTCATGCACTACAACTTGTTCAACAATTCCCCAATTGATGGGCATCCATTTCTTTTCCAAATTTTTGCTTCCACAAAAAAAGCTGCCACAAACATTTTTGCACATGTGGTCAAATACTAGATTGCTATAGGCCTTGATTACTGTGTCATGTGGATCTAATCCATTCCACTGATCCACCACTTTATATTTTAGCTGTTAGCAAATGATTTTGAATACTGCTACTTTATAATATAGTTACTGGTAAGCAACTATCTTTTGCATTTTTTTTCATTAATTCTCTTGATATTTTTTATCTTTTGCTCTTCCAGATTAATTTTGTTATTATTTTTTTACCTATATAAAATAATATCTTGGCAGTTTGATTGGCATGGCACAGAGCAAGTAGACTAATTTAGGCAGAATTATAATCTTTATTATATTAGCTCAACCTTGCCATGAGCAAGTGATATTTTCCCAATTATTTAGATCTGATTTTATTTTTGTGAGTAGTGCTTTGTAATCGTCTTCTTGTAGTTCTTGTGTTTGTCTTGGCAGGTAGACCCCAAGTATTTTATTTTGTCTATAGTAATTTTAAATGGAATTTCTGTTTCTATCTCTTGCTGATGGGCATTGTCAATAAGATATAGAAATGCTGATGATCTTTGTGGTTTTACTTTATCCTGCAACTTTGCCAAAACTGCAAATTGTTTCCAGTAGGTTTTTAGATGATGTTCTAGGATTCTCTAAGTATATCATCATATCATTTGCAAAGAGTAATATTTTATTTTCTCATTGTCTATTCTAATTCTTTTTAATTTCTTATTGCTAAAGCCAACATTTCTAGTACAATTTTTAATAATAGTGGTGATAATGGAACTCCTTGCTTCAGTCCTGATGCTATTGTAAATGCATTTAGCTTCTTTCAATTCCAAATAATGCTTGCTGTGGCTTCAGATAGATACTGCTTATTATTTTAAAGAATGTCACTATGATTTTATCATTTAGATTTTATCTAGAATCAAGAATTTTTCTAAAATCAAGAACTTATCTCTAAACTTCCTCTCTAGTGTTTTAATAGGAATGGATGCTTTATTTTGTCAAAACTTTTTCTGCATCTATTCAGATTATCCTATGATTTCTGTTGGTTTTGTCAATTGTGTTTATAGTTTTCCTTATAATGAGCCAGACATGCACACCTGGTATAAATCCCAGTTGGCCATAATGTTTTATTATCCTGATAAATTACTATAATCTCTTTTCTAGTATTTTATTTAAAATTTTTGCATCAATATTCATTGGAGAGATTGGTCTATAATTTTTTTCTTCTGTTTTGGCACTTCCTCATTTAGATAGCAGTGTCATATTTGTGTCATAGAAGGAATTTGACAATACTTCTTCTTTACCTAGTTTTACAAATGTTTTACATAGTTTTGGAATTAATTAATTACATAATTTTGGAATTAAGTGTTTGGTAGAATTCACTTGTGAATCCATCTGGTCCTCAAGATTTTTTCTTAGGGAATTCATTCATTACTTGTTTAAATTCTTTTTTTTTTTTTTAAATCGGATTATTTAAATATTTTATTTTGTCTTCTAATAACCTGAGCAATTTATATTTTTGTAAATTTTCATCCATTTCAACAACTAAACTAATAAACATCTAATTGAATTTAAGGGAGCAAATTCAGAAGAAACTATGGATACAATTAAAAATAAATTACATATTACAATGTTTTATCCTGTTTGCAAACTGGCAAAAAATATGAATTATTTTAAAAATCATGACATCATAATTACAGATTTTTGGAATACAAGATCAGGCATCCTTTAAAAAAATCAGTCCCAGCTCTTAATTTAAATAAATTTCCTCTCCTGACAATTCTTAAGTCACTTAAGTTTTCTGCTCTCTTTGGCAATGTTCTGTGAGAACCATAGCTTTCATAAAGCTTAATCTTTTGACTCTTGATGAAATACTTTTAGGTTTATACATGGCCTATAAAATGAATAATATTAAATCTTTAGGTAGATGCATATCAAAAACTATGTTACCACTAAGTTATCTATTCAAATAGTTCCATATTTTAGCATGCTTGGATCATAATGATTACAGAATGCAATTCAGTTTCATTTCCAGCAGTTACAACTTTTTCTTCATTTTTCTTTTCTTTGAAGCTTTTATTCTCTAGATACATAAATACTTCCATCTCTAGACATTATACATACACACACATGCTCATACACATACATATGTATATAATATTATATATATATATGTATATATATATGTATATAAATGTATGTGTAGGCTTGTATAAAAATATAATTTTTACAAGTTCGTTTTAAACTCAAAAAGAATAATAGCTTAATGTGTCCAATTTTTTCTCTCCTTGAAAATCAATGATGCCTCATCACAGATTAAAAATATTCCTGCATTATTAAAATAATTGCTAATGATATCCAAACTTTGTTAGATCCAATAAAATATATATTTTAATATAATCTAGGGGAAAGAACTTGGTATTTCACAATCAAGGACAAGAATAGATAAGTTCAGAGATATTTGTTATTCTAGAAATAGCCAAAGGAGGATGAATTGCTTTGAACATACTGACTTATGAGGGTAGTATAACAGGGAGCAGAGTTATATTGAGCCATGCAAGGGGAGGGAGAATCAATGTGGAAGAAATGAAAGATTTTAACAATATTTGAATTAAGAAGATCTGATACTGAAAAGTCAACTCTGATGTTCTCCAAGTTCTCTTTATTAGTGGGGCTTCTTAACAGCAAAGACCAAGAATCCTCTTTATAGTTAAATAACATATTATTTAGAATTTCTATATAGTTTACTTAAATTTTCATAAAATATTTGATACAGTCTTAAATGCTATTTCTGTGTAAAAGAGACAGCTATAAGATAAAAACTAATTCAATTATTTACATCTAAAATAAGATGAATATCTTGAACTCAAAGATTGTGTAAAGATAGAAAGCTTGTTTAATACCATAGAACACTTTATGACAAGATTCAGAATTTTAAAAAGATCTTGGTAAACTAGAAAATTGGGTTAAAACTAATGATTCTACTGATAAGGACAAAGATAGAGATGAAGAAACTGAGGTCCAATTAAAAAAAAACTGATTGATTAAATTGATTATACAAGCTTATATAACTAGTAACTTTCTAAGTAAGGATTTAACCTCAGGTTTTCCTGACCCTAAGTCCAATTCTCTCAACAAATTATCATGTGCTAAAATGAGTATGTAAGAAACATGCCCAGAAAAATATTATACAAGGAAAGTCACAATGTAATTTTGGTTAAAAGAAAGGAAAATTCACATAATTATAGGGAAAACTTATATGAGAAGTATTGGGTAGTTTTAGTGTGGCACCAAAATGGAGGAGTAAAGTCAGGCACTTTCTGATCATTTTCAAATTTCTCTTTACACAGAATTAAAGTAAGACTTCTAAGTTATTTCAGGATTCCAGGACCAATACAGATGAATGCATTTTCTAAACCATTTAGAATATCAGCAAGAAAAGTCTTTCTTATTTGGGCTGAGAATGGAGTCCAGTCCAGCTCAGTCCAGTGCAGATCACACCTACAGAAGCAGTTCTTGATAAGAGTTAGTTGGGGGAATAGAAGGGAAGTTGGGTACTGAATCTATAGCTGAAGGTGCAAGATCTCTCAGGCAGGCCACAGATGATTGGGAAGTCAGATAACTGGAAGAAAGAAAATTACAGAAGAAAAATTTTCTGACATTGAAAGCAGGGCTATTACATTGTCTATATAGGGATACAAGTAGTAATCCCAGGTTGAGGAGAAATACTAGCAAAAACAGAGACTTAGAATATAGTTGCAGGGCAGAAGAAAGATTTGCGGTTGATAAGATACCAATGTGCAGATTAGAATAGCAGTGACCCACAGCTCTTCTTAGATTATTTCACTTTGGAACAACAACAACAACAAAAAAAAAAAATAGATCCAGAGATTAGCTCTAAAGGCAGCTGTAAACACACACACACACACACACACACACACACACACACACACACACACTCCTAAAATTTAGGACATTGTCCTCAATTTTCACATAAGACTAAAAATTAAAGAAATAGGCTGGAAAGTGAGAAAACAACAGAAAAGAACCTGAACATTGAAAAATGCTGTGGTGAATGGGAAAAGCAAAACTCAAACTCACAAGAATACAACAATGTAAAAACAGCTCCATGTAAAGGCTCAAAGAAAAATGAAAATTGATGTCAGACAAAAAAAAAAAAGAATTCTTTTAAAGTCCTTTATAAACATTTCAAGAGTCAATTAAATGAGCAGATGAAAAATGGGGAGGTGGAGTAGAATGCCAAAAAGTTTTTAAAAAGAGGCACAAAAAGAGGTACCTCCTTGGTAAAGGAGGCACAAAAATATATTTTAAAAACCACCTCCAAAAATAGGCCACATTTTAAAAGATGCAGAAAACTCCTTTGAAGAGAATAACTCTCTAAAAAAAAGAATTGGTCAAATTAGGGAGAAGGTACAGAATCTCACTAAGGAAAGAAAATTTATTTAAAATTTAGAATTAAGCAAGTAGAAGTTAATGACTTCATATAATATCAAGAATAAATCAAAATAAAAAAGTTAAATATCTCATAGAAAAACAATTTACTTGGAAAAGAGATATAGGAGAAATAATTTAAGAATTATTTTGCTTAGGGGTAAAGCTAAAATGGCAGAAAAAAAGAGATTGAAAAAAGCTGAGTTCTCTCAAATTTCCCTTTATATAACATTTTATTATTTCATTAAACAATAGCATCTCAAACCAAGGTCTGGAACAGCAGAATCTAATAAAAGGGGTGAAATAATTTCCCACTCCATGACAAGTTAAAAGAATGCAGAAAATGTTTGTTTGCCCTTTAAACTAATAGGCAGGTCTTATAGGCTCTGGTGCAGAATGTAAGCTACCGAGACAAGAGAAACTGGTTTATTGGGCAAATGGCTAGGCTCCTGTTGCAAAAAGATTGGAACAGGGCCTACTGTGCCTCAAAAACAGATATCAACTTTAAAAGTCATAAAACAGGCTGGAAAATAAGCAAAAAGGAGGCAGGGGATGAAGCAAACAAAAAAAAATCATAGAAAGTTACTATGATGAGAGGGAAGATTAAAACACAAACTCAGAAGAGCTCCCATGTGAAGCCTCAAAATGAAACTGAAATTGGTCTCAGGCTAATAAAAATAAATCCTTTCTGAAAAATCTAAAAATGGATCTTTAAAAATTAAATAAGAAAGATAGAAGAAAAATTAGGAAAAGGAAAGAATTATGCAACAGAATCAAGAATAGTCAACTTTGGTGAAAAAAGCACAAAAAAATAAAAAAAAAAAATTTTACTGAAATTTACTGAAACAAATAGCTTTCTAAAATGTAAAATTTGTCCAATGGAAAAGAAGGTACCAAAATTCACTGAAGAAAACAACTTTTAAAAAATTATAATTGTCCAAATGGAAAAGGTGGTACAAAAGCTAACTGAAGGCAATTATTTAAAAAAAAAAATAGAATGGGTCAAGTAAAAGTAAGGATTCCGTGAAACATCCAGAATCAGTCGAACAAAATCAAAAGAATGGGAAAAAGGGGTAAAGCCAAGATAGCAGAGTGAAGCCAGGAAGCTAATTGACATCTCCCAGTTTCCCTTGAAAGCCACATGAAACCAAACATCTGGAAAGAGTCTGACAGAATGAATCCATTCTTCAGCTCAAGATAGATTGGAAAAGTTTCAAGAAAAGTCAGTCATACTGGGGTAAAAGTGGCATATAGCTTAGCTAAGAAGTAATGGAAAAGAAGTGAGAGGTCTCAGCAACTGAGATGTTTGAATCTGGCTCAGTAGAGAATCAAACCAGTAGGGCAGCACCCAGTACCAGCTCAGAAGGCAAATTCCAGGAAACCAATATGTTTCCAGGAGAAAGCACGTAAAGTTCTCCTTTCAATAAACAAAACACCAAACACAAGGAGCACTGTCCTCAAAGACAATACTCAGATCTGCAAATAACTTTGGGACAGTGTCCCCTTCATCTGAGGAGGAGAGATTGGCCATAAAAGGAAAAAAAAAATAAGAGAAAATACAAAAAGAAAATGAGCAAAGACAGAAAAGAACCTTGACCATTAAAAGTTACTGTGGTGACAGGGAAGAGCAAAACACCAACTTAGACAAGGACAAAATGCCCATAGAGAAAAATCTCAAATATTGATATGAAT
Organism: Antechinus flavipes; assembly: GCF_016432865.1. Taxonomy (NCBI): domain Eukaryota; kingdom Metazoa; phylum Chordata; class Mammalia; order Dasyuromorphia; family Dasyuridae; genus Antechinus; species Antechinus flavipes. The sequence goes on along the minus strand of NC_067399.1, from coordinate 127,599,918 downwards.
TGGTCTAAAGCCCAAAGAGCCTTCTTGGAAGAATTCATAAAAGACTTTAAAAGGCAAATAAAAGATGTAGGAGAAAAAATAAATAAGAGATAGGCGAGAGAGTAAACAGTTTGGAAAAGGAAGATAATCCTTAAAATATACAATTGGCAAAATGCAAAAAAAAAAAAAAATCCACTGAGGAACATAACACCTTGAAAAGTTGTAGTAATGAAACAGAAGAAATACAAAAGTTATCTGAATAAAATCACACATTAAAAACTAGGCAAATAGAAGCTAATGACTCTATATGAATCATGAAAAATCAGTCAAACACATGAAAAAGAATGAAAAAAATGGAAGAAAACATAAACTACATCACTGGAAAAACAACTAACCTGGAAAATAGATGCAAGAAAGACAATTTAAATTTTATTGGTCTACTTGAAAGTCATGATCAACAGAAGAGTCTGGATAGCATTCTTCAAGTGACCATCAAGGAAAATTACCCTGATATGCTAGTAAGAGAAGATGAAATAGTCATTGAAAAAAATCTCCTGCCTACTTGGAGCAACAAATCGATCCCAAAAGGAAAATACCAAGGAACATTGTTCCTAAACTCCTGAACTATAATCTCAAGGAAAAATATTACGAGCTACCATAAAAAAGAAATTTAAGTGTAAAGGAACAACAGTCAGGATCCCCCAGGATCTGGCAGTATCTGTAATAAAGGATTGGAGGGCCTGGAATGCCATGTTCAAGAAAGCAAAGGATCAAGGGATACAAAAATAATTAACTACCTCATGAATCTGAGCATCATCTTTCAGGGGAGGAGATGGATTTTCAATGATTTTTCAATGACTGTCAATCATTTCTCTTGAAAAAAACAAAACTAAACAGAAAATTTGTTCTTCAAACACACTACTGAAGAGAAACACAGAAAAGTAAAAAGGGAGGAAATATTTATTATTGAAAGGTTAAAATGTTTACATTCCCTGATGACAAAATTATATCTGTAACACTTGAGAACTATACCTGTTATGGGGGCAGTTAGAAAGGGACTTCGCATAGATAGAAGGTATGTTTGTAAATGGACACTATCAAAGAAAAAGGCATTAAGGGGTAGAAAAAGAATTGCATTGGGAAAAGAAAAAATGGGATTGTAATGGGACAAATTAGATTATATGAAAGAGGCACAAAAGACCTATTACAATAGAAGGAAAGAAGGGAGAAGATAAACATTGTCTTAAAGTTGATCTCATCAATTTTGGCTCAAAGGGAGAATAATTTAATCACTCAATTAGGTATGGAAATTTATCTTACCCTATAAAGAAGTAGGAATAAAAAGAGGAAAGAAAAGGAATGTATCTGCACATAAAAACCTCACTATAAAATGCAGAAAGACAGAAATAGTAAATTTTTTCTTTTTTAGACCACAATGCAATAAAAATTATATTTGTGTGGAGATAAGTGAAGAACTTACAGGAATGTTTAAATTATTTTTCTGTATTTTATCTGTTTTAATTATTATTTCTATGTCTCTGTGACCTACATAAGTATGGTGTATGTAGCCAATATTTACTTCTTAATGCTCCCCAATCTATGATGTAATCCTTTGTAACAGAAACTATAAAAACTGTATATCTTTACTACTTCTTTAGTCCTTCTACCTCAAGCTTTCTCTCTCTCTTTGTGGTTGAATTGTTCATTCTCATAGATATTTATTAATAAGCAACCTTTGTGCTTTCTATTTTGAGTGATCTGAGTAGTCATTTTGGATAAGGGTCTTCTACATCCCTCACATATTCAATAAAGAGCCAAGGAAAGGTAGACTAATTGGAAATTAAATAATCTAATTCTAAAGAATGAGTTGGTCCCACAACAAATCACAGAACCAATCCATAATTTTATCCAAGAAATTTAGTGTGAGACAAAATAACAAAACATATAGGATGCAGACAAAATGGTTCTTAGGAAAATTTTTAGATCTCTAAATAATTCCATAAATAAAATAGATAATGGGGAAATCAATGAATTGGGAATGCAACTAAAAAGCTAGAGAAAGAACAATTAAACCCCTCCTCCCCCCATTAAATACCAAATTAGAAATTATGAAACTTAAAGGATAGATTAAGAAAATTGAAGTTAAGGAAACTATTTAACTAATTAATAAAACTAAAATTTGTTTTATGGGAAAAAACAAATAAATAGGTAAAATTTTAGTTAATTTGATTAGAAGGAAAGAAGAAAACCCAATTACCAGCATCAAAAAATGAAAAGTATTGACTTACCCATCAATGAAAAAGAAATTAAGGCAAAAAAAAATTGAAGTTATTTTGCTCACATGTATGGCAGCAAATGTGACAATAGAACTGAAACGGATGAATATTTACAAAAAATTATAAATTGCCCAGATTAACAGAGGACGAAGTAAACTAATTTAATAGAGCCTTTTAGACAAAGAAATTGAGCAAACCATCAATAAATTCCCTAAGAAAAAAATCTCTAGGGGGAGATGGATATACAAGTGAATTCTACCAAACCTTTAAAGAAGAATTGATTTTAATAGTGTGTAAACTATTTGGAAAAATAGGTAAAGAATAAGTCCTGCTAAATTCCTTGTATGTTGCAAATATACCTAAATCAGAATACCTAAACCAGGAAGAGCAAAAAAAGAGAAACAACATTACAGACCAATCTCCCTAATGAATATCAATGCAAAAAAATTAAATTAAGTATTAACGAAGAGATTATAGCAACTTATTAGCTTTATAATACACTATACACCAAGTAGCCTTTATCCCAGGAATGCAAGGCTGGTTTCATATCAAGAAAACTGTTGCCATAATCAACCATATCAATAACCAAGACAAAAGAAATCATATGATAATTTCAAAAGATGCAGAAAACACTTTTGTCAAAATATACCACCATTCCTATTAAAAACCCCAGAGAGCATAGGGAAAAAGACAGTCCTACTTAGAATAACAAGCAGTGTCTATCTAAAACTAACAACAAACATTATTTATAATGGAAAGATGCTGAAAACACTCTCAGTAACATGAGGGATGAATCAAGGATGCCCATTATCACCATTATTATTCAATATTATACAAGAATTGTTGGTTCTAGCAATAAGAAAATTAAAAGAAATAAAAGGAATTAGACTAGGCAATGAGAAGGTAAAACTATAATTCTTGCAGATGATATGATGATATACTTAGAGAATCCTAGAAAACCATCCAAAAACCTATTTATAATAATTAACAACTTCTGCAAAGTTGCAGGATATAATAATAACAGAAATAAATAATCAGCATTTCTATATAACACTGACAAAGCCTAGCAGTAAAAGATAGAAAGAGAAATCCCATTTAAAATAGGTGTAGACAAATTAAAATATTTGGTTATTTACCTGCCAAGATAAATCCAAGAATTATATGAACACAATTACAAACACTTCTCACACAAATAAAGTCATTTCTAAATAATTTGGAAAGTATTGATTGCTCATGGATAGGCAAAAGGTATTATAATAAAAATGACAATTCTACCTAAATTGGTCTATTTGTTCAATACAATACTAACCAAACTCCCAAAACAGTTTATAAAGCTTGTAAAAATAATTACAAAATTCATCTGGAAGGACAAAAGATCAAGAATATCCAGTGAATTAATGACAAAAAATATAAAGGATGATTGCTTAGCAGGATCAGACCTAAAACTATATTGTAAAGAAGCACTCATCAGAACTATTTGGTACTGGCTAAGAAATAGAGCAGTGGATGACTGTAATATGCCATATACACATGACACAGTAATCAGTGACTATAGTAATTTAGTATTTTATAAATTCCCAAATGCCAGCTTCACCATTCCACAAAAATTACTAGAAAAATAGGAAAAATAAGAAGTAAAAAATTTGCCATAAAACTACATCTTACACTCCATAAAAGAATAAGGTCAAAATGGAGACATGGTTTGGTCATAAAGGGTGATCCCTTAAGCAAATTAGGAAAGCAAGGGATAATTTTACAAGTCTTTGGAGAATGGAGAACTTTATGACCAAAGAAGAATTAGAGAACATTATAAAAGGCAAAATGAACAACTTTGGTTACATTAAATTAAAAAGTTTTTGCACAAACAAAACCAACAGAAACAAGATTAAAAAGGAAATACAAAGCTGAGAAAAAAATTATATCCACTGTTTTTGACAAAAGTCTTTTTTTCTAAAATATATAAAAAAACTACATCAAATTTATAAGAATACAAGTCATTCCCCTATTGATAAATGGTCAAAGATTATGAATAGGCAACTTGCAGATGATGAAATTTAAGCCATCTATAACCATATGGAAAAAAATGCTCCAAATCATTATTGATTACATAATGAAAATTAAAATATCACTGATGTACCACCTTACACCTCTCAGATTGTCTAAGATAGGAAAAGACTTTGATAAATGTGTAGAGGTGTAGAGCTGTAGAGGACCACAGATATTGGGGAACTCTGAGAAAAGTATACTTGAAACAAAGATACTTAAAGCAGGCTATTAACTCAGTGTGATTAATGAGATGATGGCTTTCTAGTTCACACATACTTAGTGTGCTGTAATGATGTAATCATACTGAGGTATTTAAGGGCTGAAAGGACTAAAAATAGACATATTCCATCTTTGACCATTCTCCTAGTGGCTCTCCTGTCGACTGCACTTCTCCACTAAAGATTGAAGATTAGTGAAAGAATAAGAATGGCTGGTCCCAAAATCCTACAGAGAGCTAGCCTGGATATTAGAGAGGGAATGTGGGAAAACTGGAACACTAATATCTTGTTGGTGGAGTTGTGAAATTTTTCAGAACACTTTGGAAACCTCCCTAAAGGACTACCAAACTATGCATATTCTTCCATGCAGCAGTATGTCTACTCTTTTTATGATAGCAAAGAATTGGAAAATGAATAGATGCCCATTAATTGGGAAATGGCTAAATAATTCATATTATGTGAAAATATGTAATTTTTTTTACAAAAAAGATGAACAAAAATGATTTTAGAAATACCTGGAAATATTTACATGAACTGTTGCTAAACGAAACACTCAGAATCAGGAATACATTGTACACAGTAATAGCAGGAATGTGTGATGATCAACTATGAAAAAATTATTTCTTCTCAGTGGTTCAGTGATCTAAGGCAGCCTCAATAAACTTCATATAGAAAACATCATCAGCATCCAGAAAAATAATTATGGATATTCAATTTAAATCAACATATGCTATATTCACTTCATTTATTTTTTCCTCTCTTGTATTTTTCCCTTTTTTCTAATTTTTCTCTGCCAACATGATTCATAAAGAAATTTGAGTCAAAAATAAATGAATTAAAAATAGATTAATTTCAGTCAAGCAATGAGACTGAAAGCAAAACTGTGGAGAATTAAAAAGAAAATTAAATTAAGAGAAACAACTTTTAATGTTTTTTTCATGTTGAGTCATTAAATAGAGGAGAGATATAGTTTGATTACTATAAGGATTAGAAGGATCAACTAGGAATATTTTGGAGATGAGAGAGAAATATGCATCTTTATAACTAGAAAGGATGCAACCAGTAGATATAAAGATTGAAGATTAGTGAAAGAATAAGAATGGTAGAGAGGATGACTGTCAGTGAAGGGAATATGAAATAAGAATGCAGGTGAAAGTAGAACAGTTTGCTTTAGCAAGAAAGGTCAGTACTTCCTGTGAGAGTGTGGTGAAAGAATATTTAATGGGAAGGAGAAGTCATCTGAATAGTGTAAGATGAGAAGAGAAGAGAGCTGTCACTGAAGTGTTTCATTTTTTTAGTGAAATATGAAGCTAAATTAAAATTTTCAAATAATGAAGCTTAATAATATAGTTATTTGGGCAACAAACTGACTAAGAAGTAAAGTGATCTGGGAACGTCATGTAATACTTTTAATTACTTCAATATTCTCTCTAAAATAAAACCCTATCTTGTTAAGATTGAACCTTGATTGATAACATCAAATTTCTTCCAATGACATTTTATAACTGTGAGTATTCAAATACTACAATTTTAAAAAAAATAAACATTGCAGATCACCCAAAAGAAAGTGAAGAATTATCTTGTGCACACAAGTGGATTAATCTTCATGCTAATGAAGTGTTGTGAAGGAGTCACTATAAATGATATCATTAAATATGTATTTTGGAAAACAAAGCAAACAAATCATGTCAAAAGAATGAGACAACTTACATATCCCACATGGTTCATTAGTAATCATGCAAAGTCAAGGAATATAGAGGAAGACTCCTCAGTACATCTGGTGGGATCCCTACAAATGATTTAAAAGAAAGCGTGGATTATTCAGGGTGATAATTAAGAAGTATATCATGATTTATACTATTTGAAGAATTACTCACATTACTGACATCCCAGATCCTGTACATGAACATGCAGGAGAAAAAATATATTCTACATATCCACTTGCTGGTTGGCTAATTGTTTTCCTTCATTCCTAAAGAGATATGGCATCATTATGTTGGGATCAAGGTACAGTGTGTCTGACTGGCTGATTAGTATCATAAAAATTTTGAAGGCACTACCACAAATTGAGTAAATAATCTATATAAATATTCAGAATGCAAATGTATCTAAATTTGTGCATCTCATGTTTTTGTTTTGTTTTTGTACTACTGCCATTCTTTCTGGCTAGTAGAAAAGTGCCTTTTTTTATGCAGATATGCCATGCTTGGTGGTCCTGTGCTAGTGTCTCTCAGGTCTCTCTATTGATTCCAAAGTTTTTCAGAGAGATCTTGAACATCTCTTTGCATCTTTCCAATCGGTATGTGAGTGCTTGTCTTGTTTGAGTTGTTTGTAAAACAGTCTTTCAGACAAATGCATGGTTGACATTCCAACGTGGTCAGATCACCAAAATTGTGTTCTCTGCAATAGAGAGTGAATGCTTGTCAGTTCAGCGTGAGGAGGGTTCTGACTGCAGTATTTTATCTTTCCATATGACCTTCAGAATCTTCCCAAGGAAATTCACATGGAAATGACTGTTTCCTGACAGAGCACTGATACACTTTCCGAATTTCATAAACATGCAACAATGAGAACAGCACAACAGCTTTGTAGACATTCAGTTTGATAGAGAGTCTAACACTTCTTCTTTCTCACACTTTCCTTTGGAACTTCACAAACACTGATCTAGTTCTGACTGCATTTGTCAAAATAATTTTCTATGTATACATTCCTGGAAAATATACTGTTCAAGATAAGTACATTTATCTGCAGCATTCAAAATTTTTCTATTTGCTTTAATGAATGATTTTACATAAGGATGGTGTGGTGCTGGCTAGTGAAGAGCCTCTACTTATTTAGCATTAATCATTAAAACAAAATTGGCACAAGAAGCAAAGAATTTATCTATATATTGTTGAATCTCAGCCTTAAAGGCTGCATTGAGTACATAATCATCTATGAACAAAATGTCTACACAAACTCTTCCTCTAATTTAGTCTTGATTTATAGACTTTCCAAGTTAAATATTTTACTGTCAGTGATGTATCTGATTTAGATGCTGTTTTCATTCTCATTTAAGTTATCTAACAACATCACTTAAAACATCATGTTCAAAAAGCATGGGCATAAGAAGAGAGACCTTCTTCACTCTATTGGTGATTGGGAAAAATTGAAAGCACCTTCCATTATATAGGACCTGTGTGAATATGGTGTAATGAAATGTATGTGCACAACTATTGAATTTCTTTAGGCAACCAAGTTTTGCTATAATGTTCCTCTAACCCTCATGACTGACAGTATCAAAGACATTGGTCAGATGATGAACATTTTTTCCAGATTTCTGTTCTATTTTTGGCATTTCCCCTGTAGTTGTTGGGCAGCAAATACCATGTCAACTGTTCCCCATCCCTTTCTGAAGCCACTTAAGGTCTCTGGTAGATGAACGTCTTCCAGGTGAAGGATCAACCTATTAAGCAAGACTTTGACAAGAATCTTGGAGGGGCAGCGAGGTGATGCAGTAGATAGAGCATCAGCCCTGGAGTCAGGAGGATCTGAGTTCAAATCTGATCTCAGATGCTTAATATTTCCTAGCTGTGTGACCCTGGGCAAGTCAGTTAACCTCAATTGCCTCAGGAAAAAAATCTTGTTGGCAATGATTAAGAGAAATCCATTCCTGTGCTCATCACAGACCAGTCTATTTCCCTTTCATTTATAAATGAACAATGGTAGAGGGGGATAACTTCTTCTTGCTCTATAATCTGGAAAATTTTAGTCAGCTTTAGTATGAGCAGTGGACTCCCTACTTTGTAAAGTTATAAGCAACACACAGGCAACAAAACTAACTGTCACTATGGAAAGACCAAGGGGGAGCAAGTATACAAACAGGAAAACTCACATCTTGTTCTGATCAAGTACTGTTTTTTTTAGAAGAAATTAGCCTAAGACAATATGTACTAGCACAAGGGGATCTTACATACTAGTGATATGATCAGTTGCTTAGATCAAATTTAGATGAGTAGTTTCTTTCATAACCACTACTTTACTCACTTAAAACAGCTGGGATTCACATACAAGATGATATAAGCTAGTGTATTCCCCTGTTTTATCATCTGGAATCTTTCTTCACAAGTGGCCAGTCTTATTGAAATTTTTTTTTTGGATCATCTGCCTTAAAGTTCATATAATAGAAAGGTGATAAATTCTCATGTTACTAGGATTTCCACGAATAGTTATTTAACTCTGGATGGTTGGCAAGGACTTTGGAACTGTATAGTTTATTGAGCATATAAGTCATTGATAAGAACTGTCTCCAGACAGAAAGAACCAAGCTTTTGTGTAAGAGTATGTTTGTAAGAATCTCTTGTCATTCTTTGAAAGTGTCTCAATGATACTCTCTCTCTAAGACTATAGCTCACAAGGAATGAGAATCTGGAAAGTTGTACCTTTCAGTCATCTAGATTGAGAAAATGAATAGCTCCCCACTACCTCTTTTCTGCTACTGTATTACAGATATGTTGATTTTTTAAAAAATAATTTAAAATTATGTGATCTAATGAAAAGTCAGAATCCAGGAAGACAAAGAAAGCTCTCTGTATGGCATAGTCTTGTAGCCTCTTTCATTCTTTTCTGAACAAATTCCAAAGGCTTTTCAGTCTGGCTTCAGATTTCCATGGATTTAAATAGTTTTGAGTGAACAGGAAGCAGCTGAAGAGGTAAGAGAAGATGGGATCTATGGCACATGTAGAAAGTACTACCTCTCCTAAAGTTAGAACAAAGAATAATAAAGAAAAAGAGGTTGTTGAACTAACCGGAATAAAGAATGGGGAGGAGATTTAGTTTCCAGTAGAAGATTGCAATTTTTGTAACTGAAAATAAAAATTCTTACAGGAATTCAAGAAAACATTATTATCTATTGGGTGCTAGACACTGTCCTAAGTGCTGAGAATACAAATAAAAGCGACATAAAACAGTCCCTGACTTAAAAAGTTAGTAGCACTATGAGAGGGAGAAAGAGACACACACAGACAGAAAGAGACAGAGAGAGACAGAGACAGATAATAAGGAAGAATTAAATGCTTGGGGACCAGGGAAAGAATCCAGATTGCCTAGTCACCCCCCAATAGAGTCCCCCAACAACAATTTACCAAGAATAGAAGGGGGACAGAAGAACAGAGAAAAGTACCAAAATGAAAGATCAGCAGGAATGAATGGATGCTTTATAGTGAAGAGTTTCCAAACACTCAATGAAGTATCAGGTTAAATCTGAATGAAAGAGAGCAGGAAATTATCCTAAAGGAGGGAAATTCCAGGGTTAGAAGACAAGGGAAGATGTGTGTCCAAATGTGAAGAAATCCTAGATGATGAGGGAGTTTCCAAGGTAAGATTCCTGAAGCATCATTTGAAGTCCAGAAAGTAAGTACTTTGCTGCCAAGTTCTGATTTTCTTGCAAAATGCTCCATCTAAAAACAATATTTAAAGAAGATTCAAAAATATGCTATCAGTCTAGCAAAACTTCCTTATCATTTTCACTGCTTTTTCCCTCTCCTCCCTCTTCTTCTATCTTTTTCTCTTTTTCTTTCCCCTCCTTGTCCTTATCCTCTTTTCCTCCCCCATCTTCCTTCTCTTCTCCCTCTTATATTTTCTCTTTCAATCCCCCTTTCTCTCCCTTTTCTCTTTGTCTTCTGTCTGTTTGTCTGTCATACACATACATCCCATTATGCTTCTGTCTCCCATCTATCCTTGTTACTCTTCCAACCTTTGTCTCTTTCCCTAATCTGAGGTACCTTTATTCTTAAGAACTGCATCATACCCTTTGAACCAGCAATCGCACTATATCCCAAAGAGATCACAAAGAATAGAAAAGGGCCTACACATACAAAAATATTTTGTGGTGGCCAAGATTTGAAAATTGAGGGATACCATCAGTTCAGGAATGGTTGAACACGTGAATGTAATAGAATACTATCGTTCTATAAGAAATGCTGAGCAAGCTGAATTCAGAAAAGCCTGAGAAGACTTAAATGAACTCATGCTGAATGAAGTGAGAACAACCAGGGAAACACTGAGCAGTAATTCAGCTAGATTAAATAGAATTTAGGTAGATTTAACTCTTCTCAGCAATACAATGATCCAAACTAATTCCAAAATTCTCTGATAGAAAATTCTACCCAAATCCAGAGAAAGAACAATGGAATGCCCATCAATTGGAGAATGGCTGAATAAATTGTGGTATATGAATATTATGGAATATTATTGTTCTTTGAAGAAATGACCAGCAGGAGAATTTCAGAAAGGCCTGGAGAGACTTACATGAATTGATGCTGAGTGAAAGGAGCAAGACCAGGAGATCATTATATACTTCAACAACAATACTATATGATGATCAATTCTGATGGATGTGGCCATCTCCAGCAATGAGATGAACCAAATCAGTTCCAATAGAGCAGTAATGGATTGAAACAGCTACAACCAGTGAAAGAACTCTGCTAGATGACTATGAACCATTACATAGAATTTCCAGTCCCTCTATTTTTGTCCACCTGCATGTTTGATTTCATTCGTAGGCTAGTTGTACACTATTTCAAAGTCTGATTCTTTCTGCACAGCAAAATAACTGTTTGGACATGTATACATATATTGTATTTAATTTATATTTTAACATATTTAACATGTATTGGTCAACCTGCCATCTGGGGATGGGGGTGAGGGGAAGGAAGGGGAAAGCTGGTACAAAAAAGTTTTGCAATTGTCAATCCTGAAAAATTACCTATGAATATATATATACATACACATATATATGTCTTGTAAATAAAAAAAGCTATAATAAAAAATAAATTTATCTTTATATGTAATTTAAAAAATAAAATACTATTAAGTACAAAAAAAGTTTAAAAAAGACTTCAGGGGAAAAAGAGGCTTCCTAATTCTTTTTTTATTTTCTCTCATCTGAATGGTGTTATCTGCCTATCTGAGATTGTTGATATTTCTCTTGAAAAATCTTAATTCTGGATTTTGATTCATTTAGACTGACATTTCACCTAATATATTCTGCATATAAGTTAAATAAATAAGGTTAATAAGAAAAAAGAAGAACTACAAGCATCTTGCTCTCCTACTGTCATTTTTTCCCCACTGGCCCCCTTGTTTGACTTTGCCTCCAGATTCATCTTGGTTTCAAAAGGGCAGCATACAGAAGACAAGGGTGACTATCAGTGGTGAAAGGGCAACATTAAAGAACCACTTCAACTGAAATTTAGCACAGCAGGAAGATGTTATGTCTTTGCAGGTGCCTGTTAAAGGTTAACATATCTGGCAGAGACATGGGATCTAAATATACCTTTAAAATATCAATTTCATTTCATTGTAGGTCTGGGAAAGGAAGAAATTGCACCATAGTTATGTTTTCTAGTAAAAGATAGATTCAGGGAGAATGTCAATAAGACATTGAGATTAAGAGAAACATGTTGCATTGACTTGAAGGAAAATGAAAATGACATTTGACTGTGGGTTCTAATTCACAATGGACAGATGAAAAGATGTACTCATATAAAATGGACCCTTCCTTAAAACCTAGGGCATCATGATGCCAGAAAAGCACACAGTTTTTGGAGTATGTAGAACATCCAGCTCTTTTAAGAGATTATCACAGGACAACACTAATAACAATTTCCATTCTTTTTTATACTTATTTAGTTTAGTATAATTATCCTTACCACTAATGAGATAATGACTGCTGACTTTGAATCACTTCTACCTTCAATATTTTTCACTGGGAAGCAAAAAAAAAGGGCAAGAGAGACTAGGTAGGGTGTCCAAGGTTCAACAGTGATAGAGACTCAATTTGAACCAAGGATTCTGATTCAAAATACAGTTAACTTCCACTCTACCATTCTTCCTTTCTCAATTCCTCCCCTCCTTCTTTTTAATTTTCCTCTTTCTTTGCTTCCAATTTATTTTATAGGAATAGTCTGACTTCATGTGAAGTAGTTCCTAATAATCCAAGTTAATAACAATGGGATTGCATGTTTTTGCTGACTTTGAATTTCCTATATTAGGGGGTCTTTAAGAGAACAGTGGATACATTTGTCATGGATGCTAACCATATCATATATCACATATATAGAGACAAAATTAAATTGAGATATTATTTAAATCCCCCCCCTCATTTTACAGTTAAAGTAAGATTAGATGAGATAAATTATTTATTAAAAATCATATTAAAATTAGGAAAACTATCAGTATAATTGGCCATATTAATAACCAAATTAACAAAAAGGATATGATCATCTTAATAGATGTGGAAAAAGAATTTGATAAAATCCAACATCCATTCCTATTAAAAACACTTGAGAGTATAGGAATAAATAGACTTTTCCTTAAAACAATCAGTTGCATCTATTTAAAACCATCAGTAAGCATCATATGTAATGGGGACAAACAGCAACCATTCCCAATAAGATCAGGAGGGAAACAAAGTTGCCTGCTATCACTGTTACTATTCAATATTGTATCAGAAATGCTAGCTTTGACAGAGAAAGAGGTTAAAGGAATTAGAGAAGGCAATGAGGAAACCAAATTATCATTCTTTGCTGATGATATGATGGTATATTAGAGAACCACAGAGATTCTACTAAAAAGTTATTAGAAATAACCCACACATTTAGTAAAGTTGCAGGATACAAAATAAACCCACATAAGTCATCAGCATTCCTACATATCACTAACAAAGTCCAACAGTTAGAGTTACAAAGAGAAATTCCATTTAAAGTAACTACTGATAGTATGAAATATTTAGGAATCTATCTACCAAGGGAAAATCAGAAACTGTATGAGCAAAACTACAAAACACTTTCCACACAAATGATGTCTCATCTAACCAACTGGAAAAAAAAAAAAAACATTAAATGCTCTTGGATAGGGTGAGCAAATATAATAAAGATGACAATACTATCTAAACTAATCTATTTATTTAGTGCTATACCAATCAGACTCCCAAAAAACTATTTTAATGACCTAGAAAAAATAACAACAAAGTTCATAGGGAAAAATAAAAGGTCAAGAATTTTAAGGGAATTAATGAAAAAAAAATCAAATGAAGATGGCCTAGCTGTACTAGATCTAAAATTATATTATAAAGCAGCAGTTAGTAAAACCATCTGGTATTGGCTAAGAAATAGACTAGTTGATCAATGGAATAGGTTAGGTTCAAAGGACAAAACAGCCAATAACTTTAATAATCTAGTATCTGACAAACCAAAAGACCCCAGTTTTGGGGATAAGAACTCACTATTTGACAAAAAATTGCTGGGAAAATTGGAAATTAGTATGGCAGAAACTAGGCATTGACCCCACACTAAACACCATACATCAAGATAAGGTCAAAATGGGTTCATGATCTAGGCATAAAGAATAAGATTATAAATAAATTGGAAAAGCATAGGATAGTTTACCTCTCAGACCTGTGGAAGAGGAAGGAATTTATTACCAAAGAAGAACTAGAGATCATTATTGATCACAAAATAGAAAATTTTGATTATATCAAATTGAAAGGTTTTTATACAAACAAAACTAATGCAGACAAAATTAGAAGGGAAGCAATAAACTGGGAAAACATTTTTACAGTCAAATGTTCTGATAAAGGCCTCATTTCCAAAATATATAGAGAATTGACTCTAATTTATAAGAAATCAAGCCATTCTCCAATTGATAAATGGTCAAATAATATGAAGAGACAATTCTCAGATGAAGAAATTGAAACTATTTCTAGCCATGTAAAAAGATACTCCAAGTCATTATTAATCAGAGAAATGCAAATTAAGACAACTCTAAGATACCACTACACACCTGTCAGATTGGCTGGGATGATGGGAAAGATAATGCGAAATGTTGGAGGGGATGTGGGAAAACTGGGACACTAATGCATTGTTAGTAGAATTGTGAATACATCCAGCCATTCTGGAGAGCAATTTGGAACTATGCTCAAAAAGTTATCAAACTGTGCATACCCTTTGATCCAGCAGTGTTAATACTGGGCTTATATCCCAAAGAGATCATAAAGAAGGGAAAGGGATCTGAATGTGCACGAATATTTGTGGCAGGTCTTTTTGTAGTGGCCAGAAACTGGAAAGTGAGTGGATGCCCATCAATTGGAGAATGGCTGAATAAATTGTGGTATATGAATATTATGAAATATTGTTTGGTAAGAAATGACCAGCAGGAGGATTTCAGAAAGGCCTGGAGAGACTTACATGAACTGATGCTGAGTGAAATGAGCAGGACCTAGAGAGCATTATATACTTCAACAATACTATATGATGATCAATTCTGATGAATGTGGCCATCTCCAGCAATGAGATGAACCAAATCAGTTCCAATAGAGCAGTAATGAATTGAACCAGCTGCATCCAGTGAAAGAACTCTGGGAGATGACTGTGAACAATTACATAGAATTCCCAATCCTTATATTTTTGTCTGCCGGCATTTTTTATTTTCTTTATAGCCTAATAGTACACTATTTCAAAGTCTGATTCTTTCTACACAGCAAAATAACTGTTTGGACATATATATATATATATATATATATATATATATAGTATTTAATTTATACTTTAACATATTTAACATGTATTGGTCAACCTGCCATCTGAGCGGGGGGGAAGGAGGGGAAAAGTTTGAACAAAAGGTTTGGCAATTGTCAATGCTGTAAAATTACCCATGCATATAACTTGTAAATACAAAGCTATAATAATAAAAAAAAATCATATCAAAAGAGAAAAAAAATGGCAAAAATAAAAACAAGCAAACAAAAAAAAATCAAAAGTAAAAATACTGTGCTTTGGTCTACATTTAGTCTCCATAGTTCTCTGTTTGGATAAGAATCGTACTTTTCATCACAAGTCTATTGGGATTGCCTTGAATCACCTCATTGTTGAAGAGACCCAAATTGTGCACAATGGTTACTTCATTTAGCATCCATTCATGTAAGTCTTTCCAAGCTTTTCTGAAAGCAGACTGCTCATCATTTCTTATAGAAAAATATTATTTTATTATGTTCATATGCATAACTTATTCAGTCATTTTCTAACTAATGGACATCCACTAAGCTTCTACTTCCTTGCCATTGTAAAAGCTGCTAAACATTTTTGCATATGTAGGTCCTTTTCCCTCTTTTATGATCTCTTTGAGATGTAGACTCAGTGGAGAAGTGCTGGATCAAAGAATATACAGTTTAATAGTCCTTTTGACATAGTTCCAAATTGCTCTTCAGAATAGTTGTACTATTTCACATCTCTAACAACAATGCATTATGTTCCAGTTTTCCCAAATCCCTTCCAACATTCATCATTATTTTTTCCTGTCATCTTAGCCAACCTGAGAGAGAGATGGTACTTCAATGCATTAACTTGCATTTCTTTAATCAATCATGATTTACAGCATTTTTTTATATGATTAGAAATGGCTTTAATTTCTTCTTCAGAAAATTGTCTGTTCATGTCCTTTGACTGTCTATTGGATTATGGCTTGCAAGGTTATAAATATGAGTCAATTTTCTATATATTTTAAAAATATATAGATCTTTATCAGAAATACCATATGTAAAATTTTCCCCGGCTTTCTGCTGCCCTTTTAATCTCGGCTGTATTGGTTTTGTTTGTGCAAAACATTTTTAATTTAATATAATCAAAATTATTTAATTTCCATTTCATAATATTGTCTTCTTTGGCCATAAATTCCTCTATTCTCCCCAGAGCTGAGAGGTAGACTATCCCATATTCTTCTAATTTTAATATCACCTTTTATGTCTAGAAGTGACATTTTATAAACATAATTTTAGCCAAACTTGATTTTTATATAAAAATGATATAAGGGAGAAAAGAAGGATGAAGAATCCATAATAAATTCTTAAATTCCACAAATCTAAATCATGTCTAAATCATGAATCCATTGTGAATTTATCTTGGTTTTTGAGTGTTAGATGTTGGTCAGTTGCTATTTCCTAGTTTTTCCAGCAATTTTTGTCAAAAAGTAACTTCTTTTCTCACAAACTAGAATCTTTGGACTTTTAAACACTAACTGGCTATAGTCATTGACTTTTTATATTGTGAATCTAACCTATTCTATTGATCCACAGCTCTATTTCTTAGCCAGTACCAAATGATTTTGATGCCTGCTGTTTCATAATACAATTTTAGGTCTAGTATAACTAAGCTGCCTTCATTGGATAATTCTACCTAATGTTCTTCTAAATATTTTGATTTAGTTTTATTTGTGTGAAAAGTGTTTTGCAATTGTGTTTATATAATTACTGGCTTTCTCTCGACAGGTAGATTACCAAGTATTTTATTTTATCAACAGTTATTTCAAATAGGATTTCTTTTTGTATCTCTTGCTTCTGGATTTTGTTGATAACATAGATGTGCCAATGATTTTTTAATTAAAGCTTTTTATTTTAAAAAATGTGCAAGAATAAGTTTTCAACATGAAGCCTTGCAAAATCTTGTGCTTCAAAATTTCCCATCTTCCCCACTCCCTTCCCTAGATGGCAAGTAATACAATATATGTTTTACATGTTAATATATATGTTAAATCCAATATATGTAAACATATATATACAATTACCTTGCTAAAAGTATCAATGATTTAATGATTTATGTGGATTTATTTTATATCCTGAAAATTTGCCAAAGTGATTAATTGTTTCTAGTAGTTTTTTTTTAGATTTTCTGGGATTATCTAAATATATCATATCATCTGCAAAGCATGATAATTCTAATTCCTCCAATTTCTTTTTCTCCTCATTGCCATAGGTAACATTTCAAGTACTATATTGAATAACAATGGTGATAATGGACAAACTTGTTTTACCTCTAATCTTATTGAGAATGCTTCTAGTTTCTCTCTATTACATAAATTGCTTGCTGATGGTTACTTATTATTTTAAGGAAACCTCCATTTATTGCTATATTGCCATATTTACTATTATATATAGTCATATATACTGTTATATTTTTTTCAAATATTTTTCTGATTGAGATACTTATATAATTTCAGTTAGTTTGATTATTGATGTGGTCAATTATGCTGATAGTTCTCTTGATATTGAATAAGTCCTGCATTCCTAGTATAAATTCCACTTGTTTGTAATGTATTATTCTGCTTATAAGTTGCTGTAATTGTTTTACTAATATTTTACTTAAAATTTTTGCATCAATATTCATTAAGGAAAATTGTGATCTATAATTTTCTTTCTCTATTTTGGCTCTTCTTGGTGTAAGAATGAGCACCACATCTGCCATAAAAAGAATTTGATAGAACATCTTCCACTACTTTTCTGAACAGTTTATATAGTATGGTAATTAATTATTTTTTAGATATTTGCTAGAAATACTTATCAATACAACTGGCCCTGGAAAATTTTTTCCTAGGGAGTTCATTAATGGCTTGTTCAATTTCTTTTTATAAAATGATACTATTTAAGTATTTTACTGTAGAATGTTGTAGAATTCTGCCTTTTATTCACTTTGCTATCACCTACCAATATATGGGAGAGTTCATTCCATTTGCATTCACAGTTAAAATGATTAACTTTATATTTCCCACAATCCTATTTTCCCAAGTTATAATTTTTCCCTTCTTTCACTTTGCCTTTCTTCAGCAGTGTTTTGTTTCTGTCCACCAACTCCTTCAAACTACACTTTTTATCAATAAACAAGTTTTTTTTTTAAAGTAACACAATAATTACAATGGTCTGAACAAATATTTCCTATTACTAAATAAAATAAAGATGAAAAATGATCCTGAGGTTTTACCTCATCCCCAGAAAATTGTCAAAGAAAATAATAATAAAAAGCCTATAATCAATTGTGAAAGGTTTGTTGAATGATAGGAACACTAACAAGTTGGTGGAGCAGTGAAATTGCACAACAAATTGGAGAATAATTTGAAATTATTCCAATAAAGTGACTAGAATGTCCATATCCATTGAACTAGAGACCCATTCCTAGGTGTATGACTCAAAGAAGGCATTAATTAGAAGAAAGTATCCACATAAACCAAAATAAACATGGTAGAATTTTTTAATGACAAAAATTTATTTTGGAAATAAAATAGATGTCTACAGATTGGAAAACAAATAAATATTTTCTGATACTTGAATATAATGAGATGTTACTGTTCTGGAAGAAATTCCAGAGAAATAAGGAATTATCTACATGAACTCATGCGGAGTAAAGAAAACAATATATACAATGTATCACACAGAAAACAAAAAAAACCACAAAAACCAATGTCTCAAATATTAAAAATATTTTTTAAAAAGAAGCAACCATTATAATTTACTAATACATTGAAAAAGCTCAAATGTAAATCTGCTGTATATAACTAAAGAGTTATTAAAAGATACATCCTACCCATTCCTTTTTACAGGTAGGTGGTCCGCAGATTTACATTCTAGCTTTTTCAATGTATTGGTAAATTATAATGGTTGCTTCTTTTTTTAAAAAAAAATATTTTAAATTATTTTTTTAAATACTATTTCTTAGGCTATGGGAATGGAGAATAAAAAGAATAAATCAACTCACCCCTTTTCATAATTTCACTACTTCTGTTCAGGGCTCCACTGTCCTTCTAGCCACTTATGTTCAAAATTTCGGAATCAATCAATCAAACAGTCAATATTAAGATATATTTTAATTAAGATACCTCTTCATTCTCAACTCTTCATTCTCTTTTTCTTAATTAAAGATTTACGAAACCATGTAAATTCTACATCTACAATATATCATATATCACTCACACAATCTTCTTTTTAGTCACATGATTATCACCATGATTTGAACCCTCAAAACCACCTAATTTCATATATATATATGCCCCACCCCCACTGTTTCCTAAACTTTTTTTTTTCACAAAATCAAATATTCTTTGACATTTGAAATCCTTTAGTCAGTCACTCATTCTCCAGTTATGGGCATTCACTCACTTTCTAGTTTCTGGCCACTACAAAGAGTGCTGCCACAAACATTCATACATAAAAAGATCCCTTTCCCTTCTTTATGATCTCTTTGGGATATAAGCCCAGTACTAACACTGCTGGATCAAAAGGCATACACAGTTTGATAACTTCCTGAGCACAGTTCCAAATTGCTCTCCAGAATAGTTGGATGTATTCACAATTCCAACAACAATGTATTAGTGTCCCTGTTTTGCCACATCCCCTCCAACATTCCGCGTTGTCTTTCCCTGACATTCTAGCCAGTCTGACAGGTGTGTAGTGTATCCCAGAGTTGTCTTAATTTGCATTTCTCTGATTAACAATGAGTTGGAGCATCTTTTCATATGGCTAGAAATAGTTTCAATTTCTTCGTCTGAGAATTGTCTGTTCATTTTTGAACTATTTGTTCAAAATAGTTTTTGACTATCAAAAGGAGAATGGCTTGATTTCTTATAAATTAGAGTCAATTCTCTATATATTTTGGAAATGAGTGCTTTATCAGAATCTTTGACTGTAAAAATATTTTCCCAGTTTATTGCTTCCCTTCTAATCTTGTCTGCATTAGTTTTGTTTGTACAAAAACTTTTCAATTGGGTATAATCAAAATTTTCTATTTTGTGATCAATAATGATCTCTAGTTCTTCTTTGATCATAAATTCCTTCCTCTTCCACAGGTCTGAGAGGTAAACTATCCTGTGTTCCTCTAATTTATTTATAATCTCATTCTTTATGCCTAGGTAATAAGCCCATTCTGACCTTATCTTGATGTACAGTGTTAAATGTGGGTTGATGCCTAGTTTCTGCCATACTAGTTTCCAATTTTCCCAGCAATTTTTGTCAAACAGTAAGTTCTTATCCCAAAAGCTGGGGTCTTTGGGTTTGTCAAATACTGGGTTGCTATAGTTATTGACTGTTTTGTACTTTGAACCTAACCTATTCAACTAATCAACTAATCTATTCCTTAACCAATATCAAATGGTTTTGGTAACTGCTGCTCTAATATAATTTTAGATCTGATAGAGCTAAGCCACCTTCATTTGATTTTTTTCCCCATTAATTCCCTTGAAATTCTTGACCTTTTGTTTTTCCATATGAACTTTGATGTCTATTCTAATTCCTTTAAGCTATTTCTCAACTCTTATTGCCAAAGCTATTGAACAGTAACAGTAAGAGTGGCAACAGTGTTTCACTCCTGATCTTATTGGGAATGGTTGCAGTTTTTCCCCATTATATATGATGCTTACTGATGGCTTTAAATAGATGCTGCTGATTATTTTAAGGAAAAGTCCATTTATTCCTATACTCCCAAGAGTTTTTAATAGGAATGGATGTTGGATTTTATCAAATGCTTTTTCTGCATAAATTGAGATGGTCATAGGTTTTTTGTTAATTTGGTTATCAATATGGCCAATTATATTGATAGTTTTCCTAATATTGAACCAGCCATGCATTCCTGGAGGTAGTCATCAATTTCACTTAGGTTAAATATGAAAAAAAGAACCTAAATACTATTTTACAGTAAATCATCAAAGAGAACTGCCCAGAAGTAATAGAACCAGAAGGTAAAATAAGCATTGAAAGAATTCATTGAACACCTTCTGAAAAAGACCCTAAAATAAAGACTCCAAGGAATATTGTGACCAAACTTCAGAATTTTCAAACTAAAGAAAAATTTTTACAAGCAGCCAGGAAAAAAACAGTTCAAATACTGAGGTGCCACAATAATGGTCATGCAAGATCTGACTGCCTCAACATTAAAGGATCAAAGGGCCTGGAATCAGATATTCTGAAAGGCAAAAGAGCTTGGAATGCAGCCAAGAATAAACTACCCAGCTAAGCTGAGTGTTTTTTTTCCTATGGAAGAAGATGGATATTTAATGAAATAGACGAATTCCATTTGTTTCTAAGGAAAAAAACAGACTTAAACAAAAAATTTGATCTCCAAAAACAGGACTCAAGAGAAGTGGAAAAAGATAAAAGGAACTCTTGATAGCTGTATTTCTGTTGTGGATATACATAAAAACCACATGTATAATTTGATTTTACCAATATAACATAAAAAAGGGAAGTAGAAATGGAAAGGGGATAGTGTCAAAAAAAGGGAAAAGAGGAGATTAAAAGAGGGAAACTACATGTGATGATGAGGCAAAGGAAACCTATCATATCTGAGGGAACATAGAGAGGGGGAGGAACATTGCGTGAATCCTACTCTCATCAGAGTTGACTCAAAGAGGAAATAATTGACATATTTGTTTTACAGAGAATCTTCTCTTACTTCATTAAAACGTGGGAGAGGAAAAGGGAAAAGGAAAAACAGTAATAAGGGAAGGGTACAAGAAAGGGGAAGGGATTCAAAGGGAGGAGAGAGGGATACTAAAGAGAGAAAGCTATGTGACGCAAGTGGGGCCAATAAGTTTAATACTAGAGAAGAAGGGAAGGAGGGCAAGAAAAAGAAAAGTATAATCTGGGGATATTAGGATGGCAGAAAATACAGAATTAGTAATTTTAATCACAAATGTGAATGGGATGAACTCTCCCATAAAGAGGAGGCAGATAGCTGACTGGATCAAAAGTCAGAACCCTACAATATATTGTTTACAGGAAATACATTTAAAACAGGGAGATACATAAAGAGTAAAGGTAAAAGGCTGGAGCAGAATCTATTATGTTTCAGGTGAAGTCAAAAAAGCAGGTATAGCCATCCTTATCTCAGATCAAGCAAAAGCAAAGATTGATCTAATTAAAAGAGATAAGGAAGGAAACTATATCTTACTAAAGGGTACTCTAGAGAATGTAGCAATATCAGTACTAAACATATATGCACCAAGTGGTGTAGCAGCTAACTTCCTAAAGGAGAAGTTAGGAGAATTGCAAGAAGAAATAGACAGCAAAACTATAATAGTGGGAGATCTCAATCTTGCACTCTCAGATTTAGAAAAATCAAATCACAAAACAAATAAGAAAGAAAATTAAGAGGTAAATAGAATATTAGAAAAAATAGGTATGATAGATCTCTGGAGAAAATTGAATGGTGACAGAAAAGAGTATACTTTCTTCTTAGCAGTTCATGGAACCTACACAAAAATTGACCATATATTAGGACATAAAGACCTCAAAATTAAATGCAGGAAGGCAGAAATAGTAAATGCTTTTTTTTTCAGATCACAATGAAATAAAAACTACATTCAAAAAAATTAGGTGTAAATAGACCAAAAAGTAATCAGAAACTAAATCATCTCATCATAAAGAATGATTGGGTGAAATAGCAAATTATAGACACAATAATTTCACTCAAGATAATGACAACAGTGAGACATCATACCAAAATTTGTGGGATGCAGCCAAAGCAGTAAGGGGAAAATTTATGTCCTTAGAGGCTTACTTGAATAAAATAGAGAAAGAGAATATCAACAAATTGGGCCTGCAACTTAAAAAGCTAGAAAAAACCA
Organism: Antechinus flavipes; assembly: GCF_016432865.1. NCBI lineage: Eukaryota > Metazoa > Chordata > Mammalia > Dasyuromorphia > Dasyuridae > Antechinus > Antechinus flavipes. The sequence goes on along the minus strand of NC_067399.1, from coordinate 127,576,979 downwards.
AATTAAAAACCCCCAATCAATTACTAAACTTGAAATTCTAAAATTAAAAGGAGAAATTAATAATATAGAAAGTAAAAAAAAACCTATCAAATTAATAAGTAAAACTAAGAGTTGGTTTTATGAAAAAAACAATAAAATTGATAAACCTTTGGTAAATCTGATTAGAAAAAGGAGAGAGGAAAATCAAATTAGTAGTCTTAAAAATGAAAGAGGAAAACTTTGCACCAATGAAGAGGAAATTAAAGAAATAATAAGGGGTTACTTTGTTCAACTTTATGACAATAAATTTGATAACCTAAGCGAAATGGATGACTACCTCCAACAATATAGCCTTCCCAGATTATCAGAGGAGGAAGTAAATTGCTTAAATAGTCCCATTTCAGAAAAAGAAATAGAACATGTCATTAATCAACTCCCTAAAAAAAATCCCTAGGACCAGCTGGATTTACATGTGAATTCTACCAAACATTCAAAGAACAATTAGTCCCAGTGCTTTATAAAGTATTTGAAAAAATAGGGAATGAAGGAGTCCTACCAAATTCCTTTTATGACACAGACATGGTACTGATACCTAAACCAGGTAGGTTGAAAACAGAGAAAGAAAATTATAAACCCATCTTCCTAATGAATATTGATGGCAAAATCTTAAATAAGATATTAGCAAAAAGACTACAGAAAATCATCCCCAGGATAATACACCACAATCAAGTAGGATTTATACCAAGAATGCAGGGCTGGTTCAATATTAGGAAAACTATCAGTATAATTGGCCATATTAATAATCAAATTAACAAAACCCATATGTTCATCTTGATTGATGCAGAAAAAGCATTTGATAAAATCCAAAATCCATTCTTATTAAAAACTGTTGAGAGTATAGGAATAAATGGACTTTTCCTTAAAATAATCAATAGCATCTATTTAAAACCAACAGTAAGCATCATATGTAACGGGGACAAACTGCAACTATTCCCAATAAGATCAGGTGTGAAAAAAGGTTGCCCAATATCACTGTTACTATTTAATATTGTATTAGAAATGCTAGCTTTGGCAATAAGAGTTGAGAAAGAGATTAAAGGAATAAGAATAGGCAATGAAGAAAACAAATTATCACTCTTTGCTGATGCTATGATGGCATACTCAGAGAACCCCAGAGATTCTACTAAAAAGTTTTTAGAAACGCCTTTAGCAAAGTTGCAGGATACAAAATTAACCCACATAAGTCATCAGCTTTCTTATATATCAATAACAAAACCCAACAGTTAGAGTTACAGAGAGAAATTCCATTTAAAGTAACTACTGATTGTATAAAATATTTAGGAATCTATCTGCCAAGGGAAATTCAGAAACTTTATGAGCAAAACTACAAAACACTTTCCACACAAATTAAGTCTGATCTAACCAACTGGAAAAAAAAAAAACATTAAATGCTCTTGGATTGGGCGAGCAAATATAATAAAAATGGCAATACTACCTAAACTAATCTATTTATTTAGCACTATAACAATCAGACTTCCAAAAAACTATTTTGGTGACCTAGGAAATATAACAGCAAAGTTCATATGGAAAAACAAAAGGTCAAGAATTTCAAGGGAATTGATGAAAAAAAAATCAAATGAAGGTGGCCTAGCTGTACCAGATTTAAAATTATATTATAAAGCAGCAGTTACTAAAACCATCTGGTATTGGCTAAGAAATAGACTAGTTGATCAATGGAATAGGTTAGGTTCAAAGGACAAAATAGCCAATAACTTTAATAATCTAATGTTTGACAAACCCAAAGGCCCCAGTTTTGGGGATAAGAATGCATTATTTGATAAAAATTGCTGGGAAAATTGGAAATTAGTATGGCAGAAACTAGGCATTGAACCACACTTAACACCGTACACCAAGATAAAGTCAAAATGGGTTCATGACCTAGGCTTAAAGAATGAGATTATAAATAAATTGGAAGAGCATAGGATAGTTTACCTCTCAGACCTGTGGAAGAGGAAGGAATTTATGACCAAAGAAGAACTAGAGATCACCATTGACTACAAAATAGAAAATTTTGATTATATCAAATTGAAATTTTTTTTTTTTTACAAACAAAACTAATGCAGACAAGATTAGAAGGGAAGCAATAAAACTGGGAAAATATTTTTAAAATCAAAGATTCTGATAAAGGCCTCATTTCCAAAATATATAGAAAATTGACTCTTATCTATAAGAAATCAAGCAATCCTCCAATTGATAAATGGTCAAAGGATATGAATAGACAATTCTCAGATGAAGAAATTGAAACTATTTCTAGCCATATGGAAAGATGCTCCATATCATTATTAATCAGAGAAATGCAAATTAAGACAACTCTGAGATACTACTATACACCTGTCAGATTGGCTAGAATGACAGGGAATGATAATGTGGAATGTTGGAGGGGATGTGGGAAAACTGGAACACTGATACATTGTTGTTGGAATTCTAAATACATCCAGCTATTCTGGAGAGCACTTTGAGAAAGCGACCTGTATGTGCAATAATATTTGTGGCAGGTCTCTTTGTAGTGGCTAGAAACAGGAAAGTGAGTGGATGCCCATCAATTGGAGAATGGGTGAATAAATTGTGGTATATGAATGTTATGGAATATTATTTTTCGGTAAGAAATGACCAGCAGGAGTATTTCAGAAAGGCCTGGAGAGACTTACATCAACTGATGTTGAATGAAATGAGCAGGACTGGAAGATCATTATATACTTCAACAACAATAGTATATGATGATCAATTCTGATGGATGTAGCCCTCTTCAACAATGAGATGAACCAAATTTGTTCCAATAGAGCATAATTAATTGACCTAGCTACACCCAAGGAAATAACTGTGGGAGATGACTATGAACCATTACATAGAATTCCCAATCCCTATATTTTTATCTGCCTGAATTTTTTATTCCCTTCACAGACTAATTGTATATTATTTCAAAGCCTGCCTCTTTTTTATACAGCAAAATAACTGCTTGGAAATTTATACATATATTGTATTTAACTTATACCTTAACATATTTAACATGTATTGTTCAACCTGCCATCTGGGGAAGGGGGTGGGTGGAAGGAAGGGAAAGATTGGAACAAAATGTTTTGCAATTGTCAATGCTGAAAAATTATGTATGCATATATCTTGTAAATAAAAAGCTATAATAATAAAATAAAGATATAAAATTTCCTCTTAATACTGCTTTGGTTGCATCCCACAAACTTTGATATGATGTCTCATCATTGTCATTTTCTTGGATGAAATTATTAATTGGGTTTATAATTTGCTGTTCAGTAAATCATTCTTTAAGATGAGATTATTTAGGTTCCAATTACTTTTTGGTCTATTTACACCTAACTTTTTGTTGAATGTAGTTTTTATTGCATTGTGATCTGAAAAGAAAGCATTTACTATTTCTGCCTTCCTGCATTTAATTTTGAGGTCTTTGTGTCCTAATATATGGTCAATTTTTGTGTAGGTTCCATGAACTGGTGAGAAGAAAGTATATTCCTTTCTGTCACCATTCAGTTTTCTCCAGAGATCTAGCATACCTATTTTTTCTAAAATTCTATTTACCTCTTTAATTTCTTTCTTTTTTTTGTGAATTGATTTATCCAAATCTGAGAGTGCAAGATTGAGATCTCCCACTATTATAATTTTGCTATCTATTTCTTCTCACAACTCTCTTAACTTCTCCTTTAGGAAGTTAGCTGCTATACCACTTGGTGCATATATGTTTAATATTGATATTGCTTCATTGTCTATAGTATCCTTTAGCAAGATATAGTTTCCTTCCTTATCTCTTTTAATTAGATCAATTTTTGCTTTTGCTTGATCCGAGATAATGATGGCTACCCCTGATTTTTTGACTTCACCTGAAGCATAGTAGATTCTGCTCCAGCCTTTTACCTTTACTTTGTATGTATCTCCTTGCTTTAAATATGTTTCCTGTAGACAACATATTGTAGGGTTCTGGCTTTTGATCCAGTCTGCTATTCACCTCTGCTTTATGGGAGGGTTCATCCCATTCACATTTATAGTTAAGATTACTAATTCTGTATTTTCTGCAATCTTATTATCCACAGATTATGCTTTTCTTTTTCTTACCTCACCCTTACCCCCTTCCCAGTATTAAATTCATGGACACCACTTGCCTCATGCACCTCTCCCTTTTTAGAATCTCTTCCACTCCCTTTGAATTCCTTCCCCTTTCTTATATCTTTCCCTTATTACTCTTTTCCTTTCCCACTTTTTAATGAGGCGAGAGAAGGTTCTCTGTCAACCAAATATGTCAATTATTTTCTCTTTGAACCAACTCTGATGAGAGTAAGATCCACCCAATATTCCTCCCCCTCTATAAAATTGCTTCAGATATGATAGGTTTCCTTTGTCTCTGTATGGGATGTAGTTTCTCTCTTTTCCTTTTTTCTGATCCTTTCCATTTCCACTTCTCTTTTTATGTTACATCAGTAAAATTAAATTATACATGTACTCTTTAGAAACTTAATAGAAATATAGTTCTCAAGAGTTGTTTTTTTTTTTTTTTTCCCTTTTTCTGCTTCTCTTGAGTCTTATAGTTGGAGGTAAGTTTTTTGTTTAATTCTGGTTTTTTTCCTTGGAAACAAATGGAATTCATCTGTTTCATTAAATCTTCTTCCCTGGTAGAAAATGCTCAGCTTAGCTGGGCAGTTTAAACTTGGATCCAAGTTCTTTTGCCTTTCAGAATATCGGATTCCAGGGTCTTTGATCTTTTAATATGGAAGCAGCTAGATATTGATTGATCCTTATTGTGGCTCCTCGATATTTGAATTGTTTTTTCTGGCTGCTTGTAATATTTTTTCCTTAGTCTGATAGTTGTGGAAGTTAGCCACTATATTCCTTGGCATTTTTATTTTTTTTTATTTTTTTAATTTTTTTCAGAAGGTTTTTGATGAATTCTTTCAGTGCCAATTTTACTTTCTGATTCTATTACATATGGGCAGTTCTCTTTGGTGATTTCCTGCAAAATAATATCTAGGCCCTTTTTTCATCATAATTTTCAGGAAGTCCAATAATCCTGAGATTATCTCTCCTAGATCTATTTTCCAGATCAGTTGTTTTTCCAAGTAGCCATTTATCATTTTTTCTATTTTTTCTTTTTTTGTTTGTTTGTTTTGTTTTGCTTGAATGATTCTTGATGTATTAATGAATCATTGATTTTTATTTGTTCAGTTCTGATTTTTAATAAGTTATTTTCTTCTTTAGCTTTTTTAAACTTCTTTTTGTATATGTCCAATCGAATTTTTAAATGAGCTGTTTTGCCCTACGGAATTTTTTTTTCCATTTCACTAATTTTTTTTAATGAGTAATTTTATTTTTCCAATTCACAAACCCTACTTCCTTGGGAGTTCTTTATCTTTTCCATTTCACAAATTCTGTTTCCCTGCACTCCATGGGAGTTCTTTACCTTTTCCCATTCACCTTTCAGGAAGTTGTTTTCTTTTTCCACTTAATAAAATATTTCTTTAAGTGAGTTATAAGTATTTTCTGTACTCTCTTGCATAGCTTCTCCTTTCCCCATTTTTCTTTTACCTCTCTTTTAAGATTTTTTTAAAAAAATTTCTTCTAAAAGAGCCTTGGTGATGGAGACCAGACTACATCCCCCTTTGGGGTTTTGTCTGGAGACTGTCTGCTATTAGTCTCCTCAGGGTTGAAAACCTGTTCTCCTTCTATATAGAAGCTATCAATGGTCCCTTTAATTTTTTTACTTTTTTTTTTTTAAGCCTTTGGGGTCTGCCTTCAAGGCAAGTAGGTTACCAGTTTCCTCTTCAGAGCAGGGCTAGGTATATTGACAGTAGCTATCCTACAAACAGCCTGCAAAGAGTGGTCAAGCTGCAGAAGTGCTCTGGGAAAAGCCCCATGCTAGAAATGTCTATGGCATGGGTAGCTTGGTCTGAGCTGTGAGAGTGCCCTGCTAAGACCCCTACTGTGTGGATTAGTGGCTGCCCTAGAGCTAGAGTCTGAGCAGCAAAAGTGTCACTGCCCTAGGCAGAACCCCACCATGCGGATTAGCAGTTGCCCTGGGAAGAGCCCAGCAACAGTGTCTCTGCCCTGTGGAAGGAAATCATCCTGGGCAAGTTCTTTTGCCCCAGGCAGACCTCCCACCCTGTGTAGAATAGAGCTTTCCCTGGGTTGAGTCCCCCTGCTGTGCAGTTTTGTGAATGCCCTGAGCAAAACCCCATGCTACAGAATGTGGCTGCATAGCTGTGCTATGGTCTGTGCAAAATCATTTCTGGTTTGGGGTGGGTGTAGCCAGATCCTGTTTGGTTCTGGTGTTTTTTGGAATATACTCTATTTTTGGCTTTAACTTCTCTGCTGGTCTACTGCTTTGTAAACAAAACAGAGTGTCCAACCTGTGGTCAAGTCCTCCTTGTAAATTTTCCAGCCACAGAGACCACTCCCACCCCAGTCCACTAAGTATGCTAGCCTCTGGTTTTATCTCCCTGCTTGTGCTTCCTCCTCCACTCACTCAGGATAAATCTTTTCTGTGTGATCTTCCAGATTACCTTTGACTGGCAAGTTGTTGTACTTCTGATCTTCTTGAATTTTACCAGTCTAGCACTATTTTTGAGGCTAAATTTAAGGAGCAAAATTAAGTTAAAAGAGTTTTCAGGGATAGGAAAGGAGACATAAGCACAAATGCTACAAGGATCTAGAATTGAATTCATTAGAAAAAATGTACAATTAGTAATCATTGATCTTGGATAAATTCAAACTTAAAAATGCAATCAAGAGAGAAATCTATATTATATGTCAGTCAAACTAATCTTGTTTTAGATATCTGTTTATATGTAGGTAAACATATGTGTATGTGTGTTTATATGTGTGTATGTGTCTGAGTAGATATGTGTGCATGCCATGTATAGATTTATGTGAATATATAAATATATGTACATATCTATATCTATCTCTATATATCTACATATATATATATATATATGTGTGTGTGTATGTGTGTGTGTGTGTGTGCACGTGCGTGTTTGTGTGTCTGTGTATGGGTCTGTACATGAGTGTGACTATATAAGTGTTTGTGTATACGTGTGGAGCAGGTATTTGTATGTGTATATGTATGTTCATGTTTCTGTGTATGTATCAATTAAATATATCTGTGCTTAACTATAGTTTGTTTGAGGAAATAGGGAGGGGAATGAAAGGAGAAAAAAAAAGGAAAAAAGTTAAAAAAAAAGTACAAAGCAGATAACAAAAATCAACCTACAAAGAAGCAAGGAAAAGATGGGAAAAAATGAAAAAAAAATTCTTATACTATTATATATCCTTTCTTGAACTGGAAATTTGTTGTTATAAATTGTGAATCAACTATCAAGTTCTGCTGGGCACATAATAATATTTTTAATTAAAAATGAAAAGAGAAGAAAAGTCCCTGTTCATAATTTTTGACCATATTTCAATTTGGAATGACTTATATTCTTAGAAATTTGACTTAGTTCTCTATATATTTGAAACATTTAGCCTTTATCATGGAAACATCCTGTAATTAGCCCCACCCACCTACATATAGCAATTTCCTTTTTAGACATTTAAACATGTATCATCAATTTTGTTTATGCAATAGTGCATTTAATATAATAAAATATCCATTTAATATCTCATAATGCATATTTATATTTCTCATAATTTGTATTTTTATCCAAAAGTAATGAATAAAGTTCCATACTCCCCTAATTCACTCATAATAGCACTTTTTTGGCCAAATTCTGCACCTATTTTAATCTAATTTTACTAAACCTGGTTTATGCCAAATTGCTTTCCAATTTCCCCAGAAATTTTTGTCATAGAATCAATTGTCCTCAAAACTTAAATCTTTGTCTTTATTGAACATTAGATTACTCTGGTAACTAATGTATCACTGTGTGCTCTGTACTTAAGCTATTTCCCTGATCCAACAATCTTTTTTTTCTTAGTTGGTATAAGACTCATTTTAAGGATTACTACTTTCTAATATAGTTTGAGATGTGGTATTACTAAACTAGTTTTCTTCATATTTTTCCCAATTATTATCTTGATATGCTTGACCTTTTGTTCTTCAACATTAATTTTATTTTTCTTTTCTAGCTACATAAAATATTTTTAGTCTTTTGATTGTTCTGACACTGAATACATAAATTAAATGAAAAGGTCATCTTTATTATATTGGCTTGACCTACCCATGATCATTTAAATATCTCTAATTGTTGGATCTGACTACCTTATATTATAACCTTTTCCCCATCTCATGGTTTTTTTTTTAACCCACTCCAGCTACTACCTTATCTTCTATTACTCCTTCACCCCCATCTCTTGCCTTTTTCCCTAGTGTTTCTGCCCTTTCTTCTATCTTGCCCCTCTCTTTTCTTTCTTCTTTCTCTTCCTACTTCTTTAAATGGTTAGATAAATGTCAATACCCAACTGAATGAATCAAAACTGATAGGATCAAGATTCCAACAATGCTCATTCTCCACTGAGCCAGGATTGCAAATCTTAGTTGCTGGTTTACTGTGATTAAGATTTTCTCACAGGCTTTTCCAACATCTTTCTAATCTGGGCTGAAACATTTTTTCGCCCCTGTAAGACTGAACTTTCTTGAAGTTTTTTCTAGTCTATCTTGAACTGGAGAGTGGTTTCATTCCATCATACTCTATTTAGGAACTTGGCTTCATGTAATTTTTTAGGGAAATTGGAAGAGTTTGAGCAGCTTCCTGGTTTTACTCTGCCATCTTGGCTCCATCCCGGGAAGTCCCCAGTTCTATTTCTTAAAAGTTATTTTCTTCAGTGAATTTATTTTATATATAAAAATCCTTGTAAAATGTATTCCCACAGTAGCCATATCACAAAAATCAAAAAATCTAAAGGAGTGAGAAAATTAAGCTTCAATTTGTACTATGAGTTCATCAGTTTTTTTTTTTTTTTTTCCTGGAGTTAGATAACATTTTCCATCAGATCCTCTTGAATTATCTTTAAGAGAGGAGTTAATTCTTTTACAATTGATTATCATTACAATATTACTGTTATTGTGTACAATGGTCTTTTAGTTTTATTCTTCTCATTTTGCATCACTCCCAAAAATATTTTATGTTTTTTTTCTGGAATTATTCCTCATGTTATTTCTCATAACACAATATTATTTCATCACAATAATATGTCACAATTTGTTCTGCCATTTCCCAATTGATAGTCATTTTCTCATTTTCCATTTGTTCATCTCAACATATACTGCTGCTATAAATATTTCTGAATACACACATAGATTTTACTTACACTTTAATTTCTTTGGGATATAAATCTAGTAGTGGTATTACTGTGTCAAAGGTCATGAATAGTTTTGTAATCCTTTGAGCATAGTTCCAAGCTGTTTTTCCAACTGATCATAGTAGTTTTCAATTCTACTAAGAGTTCATTAATGTATATACCTATTTTCCCTAATTTCTACAGCATTTTGCATTTATATGAGATAGTAATTCGGAGTTGTTTCAATTTACATTTCTCTAATCAATAGTGATTGGGAACATTTTTTTTTCACTAATATATTATTTTTCCCAAATTATACATATGGAAGTTTTAACATTCACTTTTAACATTTTTAATTCCAAATTCTGTCCTTCTTACCCCAAACTCCTTGTTGCAATTTGATTTAGGATATACACATATGTAGTTATGAAAAAAAAACATATTTTTGTATTAGTCATGTTGAAAAATAGACTCCCTCCTAAAAAAAAAAAAAAACCTAGAAAAATAAAGAAAGTATAGTTTGATTTGTGTTCAGATTCCCTCAGTTCTTTCTCTTAGTATGTACAGCACTATTAATCACAAGTCCTTCAGTGTTTTTTGGAATCATTGTATTGCTGAAGATAGCTAAGTCATTCAGAATTGATCATCTTACAATATTGCTTTTACTGTGTAAAATGTTGTCTTGGTTCTGCTCACTTCCCTCAGTATCAGTTCCTGTGAGTTTTTTCAGGTTTTTCTGGAATCCTACTGCTTATCATCTCTTATATCATAATAGTATTTCATCACAATCAGATACCACAAGTTGTTCAGCCATTTCCCAATTGATAAGCCTCTCTTTAATTTCCAATTCTTTGCTACATACCAGAAAAGAGCTGCTATAAATATTTTGTATATATTTTATTTTTATTATCGCTTTTGGGATATAGACTTGGTAGCTATAATGTTTAGTCAAAGACTATTTTTTGATTTTGTAGCCTCTTGGCAAGGTTACAAATTGCTCTACATAAAATTTGGATCAGTTCAAAAATCCACCAGGGAAGAACAAAAATGCAAATTACAATTATGATTGTTAACTGTGTTTCCTTCAACGCTACTTAATTCTAGTCTTTCTTCTTCCATCCTGGTCGACCAAAAAAGGGTTTTGCTTGTGTCTGCTGCCTTCCCCAATATACCCTTCTTTCTCTAAGCACTCTCTTTCTCTTATCCTATTCCCCTCTTAATTTTCTGCATGATAAAATATATTTCTATAATAGGCTGAGTATGCATGTTATTCCCTCTTTGAGCCAATTCTCGTGAGAGTAAGGTCTACACACTTCCTTTCCCATTACTTCATCATTCTCTTCATTGTAAAAGCTTTTAATTGCCACTTTTATGTGAGTTGATTTACTCCCATTCTACTTCTCCCTTTCTCTTTCTCCCAGTGCATTCTTCTTTCTTATCGATTAATTTAATTTTTTTTAGATATTATTCAATCATGCTATTTTCAGTGAATTTTTCTACTTCTTTTTCCATTTGACCAATTCTCCTTTTGAAGAACATTTTTTTCTTGTAGAAATATAATGAATAATTAGTTTACTAACCATCTTGAGTTCCTTTATCATCCAGGAGAGGCTGAAATAACCTGGAAATCCAAATTAGTCAATCAGAATGAATATTTTTCAAGTTTGACATACTAATGATTCTTTGTAAAACCAGAACCTCTCTGCTGAGCCACTATCCATAGCTCTGGCTCAAGTTAGTTCATATCAACTCAAAATGATTAGTGCTTGCAAAATATTCTGGTTTTGGGTATTCTGTATCCCCTATATTCTCCTGCCTCTCTTTCTTGTAAAATCATATAAACTACTTCCTAAACCTCCAATCTTTAGGACAGTAGATGAGGTCGGCCATTCTCCATGCATACATGTTATACTCACCAATAAATGCTTCTAAGGTTTGCATTTGAATTGTGCTTCTATTCCTTTTGTTCATGCAGATGTCTGAGGAATTAATCACATAGTCAGTTCATTGGAATTTTGTGCTTCTCTTACAATTTAGCCTATTTTTTTTGAAGATGGTATTTTTTCCATATTTTTGTGCCTCCTATACTAAAGAGTTGACATTATATCATAATGTTCTTTTTATAAATTTCAATTGTTTTCTCATTTTTTTCTCTAAATATCTTATTTTATTTAAAATGATTTTTTGGAACTATTTCAATAATTCTTTTTGAGCCTCTGATTGAATCATACTTTTCTTTGAAGCTCTGAATGTAGCTATTTTGACTTTGTTGTCTTCTTTTGGGTTTGTGCTTTGATCTTCTTTATTACAATACTAACTTTTTATGGTCAGGTTATTTAGTTATTGTTATTATTTTCTCATTTTCCCAATTTATTTTGACTTTTAATTTTATGTCAAATTTGGGATCTTTACTTGGAGTAAAGAACTATCCCAAGATTCAGGTCCTTCTTGCCTTTTTTTTTTTTTTTTCATAGGTAATTCTGGGCATTTATAGGTTTTTGGTGCTGTTATGTGAGTAATATCATTTAGATGATATCATCAAGGTAAAGTCATGATCTCTGCCATTTTAGTTTATGCTTTTATTTTACCTAGGAAGGGAGTTCCCTATAACTACCATCATAGCATTTCTCATTCTGGAACAGGGAACAGATTTTTTGTTTTCTTGTAGTCCTAATTTCTGGTGTTCCCTTATATTTTTGAATTGATACTAAAGTTCCTACTGTCCCTAAATGACCACACACACTCTTCTTTAACTAGTACCATGTGTAGGGCCCCTGTTCCCTTATGCTGCAAATATTAGTACAATGTTTGGCTTTTATACTGAAATACAGAACTACATATGGGCAATGTGATGGGGTCCTGAATCCAGTGACAATAAAAAGTCCCCTGCCATCTCCTTTTCACCAGTTGTCTGGTCCCTGTAATATTCCAACTAGCTTTCTGGAGGGCCTTCAGATCGGCCTTGGTCTCAGCAGAATAATCACTATGAGACTAGTTAGGTATAAAGTCCAAAGTCTTTATTGTCTCCTTCAGTCTCCCAGTCTAAGTCAGCAGTCTCAGTCAGTCAGCTAGTCAGCAGTCTGCACATCCAAATGTAATGTCCTGCTTTCTAGAGCCCCCACACTGAGGTGGATTAAAATATAATGTCCAGATTAGCTCTCTGAAGGATCTTGGGACCAGCCCGAGTCTGTGGTCTTGGTGCTTCTTTTACCATTTCTCACTGACTGTGGGTCAGTGGAGAAGTGATGAAAATAAGAGATCCACCATGAGGCTAGTCAAGTCTTCTCCTTGTGGCTGTTTGTCCCCAGTTTATATACTTTATTATAATTAAATCAATTCATCATACTGAGTATAAGGCAATTATTATATCACTAGGAAACCATTATTTGATGTAAGATTAAATCAATCATACTGAATAAGAGAACTATTAATCACCATGCTAAACTAGATAACCATTGTCTCATCAATTCCACTGAGTTAACACCTTGTTGTAAGAATTCTTGCCTCTGGCATATTTCTCTAGAGTTCTGGCCCATTACAGATCCCCTTTCCCTCAATATCTAAGTTGAAATCATAAAGCTGCATCTGCTAAAGTAATAACCTGTAGGACCAGATTTTAGGCCCACAGTTTGGCCTGGGTTGCTCTGCATGGTCTTTGCTGTAATCCAGGCTCATCTACTCCTTGAGACAGCTCCTGCAAACTTCCCAAATTGTCTTAAACTAGAACATTATTTTCTTAGTTCTTCTATTCAAAATTTGATCTGAGATATTATTTTTGAATTCTTTTTACAATTTGGAAGTACTCAAGTTGGGTTCTTCTCTATTCCTCCATCTTGGCTTTCATTGTCTTATTGACATATCTTTAAAGAAATTCTGCTGAATTATAATGTATGCGAGTTGCAAACTTTGTTGAAAGGGAGCCTTTATGCCCACATTTGCTCTGTCAGATCAAAAGATTTACTAATTTGCATAATCATAATACAGTAAGTTTATGGCTAGAAAGATTGCCATTTACTCTAAATCTCACATAGGGCAGATTAGGAAATTTAGAGCCAAAGGTAATAATTTTCCAGGATCACTTTGAAGATAAGTAGAAAGTCTGTGACAAACATGACATGAGCTTGATAATTAAGGAAAAAACAGGAACAAAATTGTGTCATCAATGAAATGTGTAATTAAAAAGAAAGAGGGCCTAGGCTTATGATGAGAATGGAAGATAATAGAGAGATAGGCTACCTCATTGGTATGATGTCAATATCAAGAGAATTTGGGGAAGAATTCATGCACATTTAGTTGAAAGGTTTAGGGCAGACTAGGACAAGAGCCATAGAGGACCTATATCTTCTGTATTGCTAGAGGAAATTTTTATGATTTTATTATGTTGGATTATAATAATTGTTACCCTCTGGCCACTCCCCAATATACTATAAATTTCACTAAAGTAGGGACAGTGTCTAAATTTTGTATCTATCCAGAGCACAGCACATTGATTTGCACACAATAGGAACTTAATGTTTGTTTAATTGTATTGTCATTATATTCTTTCATGTATCTATTAACTTCTAATTAAATGTTTTATACTTGGTACCACTGTCACTCCCCAATGACTCTCAATGGTCACAATAGAATATTCACTTTTAATAAATATAATTAGTTAAACAAAGCAAAGGCAGTAGGGATATCCTATGACTCATATCTCATGAGTTCACTAACTCTGACATGAGGAAAGAAAGACAATTTAGCAACAATCTTTTGGAGTCAAGATTGTTTACTGAATTAAACAATGGAATCTCAGAATCCTTGTTTTCTCTCTCTTCTCTACTCCCATTACCACTCATTTGACACATCTTTCACATCTATCTCCTTCAAAATCTCACCATTTCTCACTTGTTATTGCAATATACTTTTAATTGGTTTTCTTTCCTTAATGCATCTCTTTTCACTTCATCTGCTAAATGGTTACTTACTAAATTTATACCCTCATAGTATGGTATGTGTGTTAAAATCCGATTAGGAAAGTACAATGGGGGTACACATATTCATGTGGATACACATGTGTAAATAAAGACATGTGTACAACATATATGTTTGTGTTCTATTTATTTTGTGAGTATGCATTGTTTTCATCAATAGAATCGAATTTCTTTGAAAGCAGGATCCTTTTAGCCCATTGCCTGGCATATAGTAGGCATTTAATAAATTTTTGTTGAGTGAATTTGAATAGCTGTGCCCTTAAATATTTAGACATAATTTAAAAATAAATGCTTTATTGATTTTTTTGACATTGTTATGTTTCCTAATGGTCCCAGTCCCCAAACTAACAACAGCCCCTATCCTAACCCAACAATAAAGATGCTTCTTGAAACAAAGAATAATTAAACAAAACAAATCAATGTATTTGCTATGTCTGACAATGTATGCTTCATTAGTTCACTTATTCTTCACTGAAAAGAAAATTGTTTCTTCAAATTTCTTAAATCGAGATTAGTCAATTATTATATTACTCAAAGTTCTCATGTGTTTCAAAATTATTTGCTTTTCCATTGATAGGGTCTTATGTAAGTTGCCATCATGGTTTTGACTACTTTGTTCTGTCCCAATTCATTGAAGGCTTCACAGTTTTCTCTCAATTGATCATTGCAAATAAATCTTCAGGATCTTTTTATTATGTTACTATTTCCAAGTCAGTGTCTGTACCAGCAGAATTTGATCTAAAATAATGATATAGCAACCATGAGAATCCTTTATGAAACAGAATGGGAAACTTATAAAGAGAGTTAATGTACTATCTCTCCAACTTTAGGAAAAGTGACCCTTGAATAAAACTTATCCTCACTATCAAGAAAATGTCACCTTATTAGTATTAGATGTAAGACTTATGTGCAATAACTTAGTGTTTGAAATTCATGTTTTCTAAAATGATTTTTAACATTTCAATTCTATCATTGTTTTTTATTTAAGAAAAAAAAATTGATGTTAATATGTATTTTTAATTCTTCCATAGGAGCTACAGATCAGGTATGAAATTAATTCATATACTCTATCTTAAAGTTTAGTTTAGTTTATTAATTTATGAAGAAAAGTAAAAATCTTAAAAGTATTGAGAAAAGGATACTCAGGATGTAAAAAACATTATGGATCATAATGGGCTTGGTTGAGAAAATTAGCATAGAAAAGAGAAGAATGGCAAACTTAGACTTGATTTGAGGGGTTAAGAATGGGTACAACTGCATAACAATTAAAGTTCTTCCAAAGTGGATTGCATTGCTTGTGGTTAGTTTCAACTCCTTGGAGATCTTCAATTAAATTTAATAAATATCTGTTAAGTACCTATTCCCTCTTAGGGACTGTGCTAAATGCTAGAAATACAAAAAATGTAAATTAAATACATGTTTTCAAGGAGCTTACAATCTAAAGGGGAAAAGACATGCACAGACACATACATATACATGTATACACATATGTGTGTACATATATACACATATACATTAAAATAAGTTTATGTGTATGAATAAAAATGGAGAAATATTGGAATTAAAATAGGTTAGAGAAAGCCTCTAGTTTAGGTGGAATTGACTGAAAGAAATCCAGAAGAATCCATATTCAGAATGGAGGAGGAAGAGCATTCAAGAGACAAGGAAAAATCAAAGAGAATCTTGGAGCAAAGAGATGAAATGCCTTATGTGTGTATCAGTTAGGAAGACAGTATTATTGGATTGAAGAGTATGTTTTGGGAAGTAAGGTGTAAAAAGAGTGGAAAAGTAGGGAAGGGCTACAGCGCAGAAGGATTTGAATGACAAACAATATTTTGTATTTGTCTCTTGAGGCGATCAGAAGCCTTTGGAGTTTATTGACTGTGTGTGTGTGTGTGTGTGTGTGTGTGTGTGTGTGTGTGTGTGTGTATTATGATGATCAAACCTGTGTTTTAGGGAAATCATTTTAGTTATTTTACAGCTGTTGGATTTGAGAGGTAAGAGATTTCAGGGAGGCATCTTCACCATCAGGTTATTGTAAGCATGAGGTGTTGAGGATCTGAACTAAAGCAGTAGCAATGTTTGAGGAGAGAAGGGATCATATGTGAAAGAGGTTACAAAAGTAAAAGCAACAGGATTTGGCAACAACTTGAATATGAAAGGATGATAGATAGTGAGGAATTCAGGATGACACTTATATTATGATCCTTAGGGACTGGGATGACTCTACCATAATAGAGAAGGTAAGAGCAGAGAACAGGGCTTAAGGGGAAGGAAAATGAGTTCTATTATGGACATGTTGAGTTTCACTTGTCTACTAAACATCTAGTTAAAGATGTCTGAAAGAGTTGGAAATGTGAAGTTGGAAGTGAGAAGAGAAATTGGGACAAGGAAGGTAGATTTGAAAATAATCAGCATAGAGATGGTAATTAAACCTTTGGAAGCTGATGAGATCAACAAATGAATTACAAGAGAGGGACAAGACATATCTGAGATAGCAGGGGGTGATCTAGAGATGTATTTATTAAAGGAGATAGAGAAGGAACAGTCACATAAGTAGGAGAAAAAACTCTAAAATTGAATAGTGCCATGATTCCGAGTTCAAAAGTAGGGCAGTGATATAGTAGCTCAAATAAGAGCTTTTTTTTAGGGTAATTGTTAATTGTTAAGGTAAATGACTCCACAAACATTCCATATGTCTCCTGTCTAAGAAGGCAAAAAGAAATCCCAATAGAATGGCCTTTTTTATCATTAGTATTATTTATGAGGGATTCACTAAGATATGATGTGATACTGGGCCCTTTATGCTGGAAAAAGGACTCAGAAATTGATTCACCTCTTAGTTTGGCCTCTAGACAAATTATTGGCTTTTATCCTCCACTGATCCATCAATGTAAAGCAAAGTAGTGTGAATATTTAGGATGTACAGAACTGAGAATTTGAGAAGAGGGATTGATCCTGACAAAACATCTTTGTCCTTAATTTTAGAACAGTAAATTTATACTTCCGTAGGAAAGATAGAAAATGAGATCTGCTGGTCAATTAAACGAGATCTTCCAGAGAAAAGTTGGGGTCATCAGAATCAGTGTGACATTGGTACTAGCTTCCTTCTTCCTTTGTATCCTTCTGCTTATGTGAGCTAACCAGTAATTCACAAATTAACTCTGCACCTACTATGTGCAGATCACTGTTCAAGGATATAGCACTGGGTGGAATACA
Organism: Antechinus flavipes; assembly: GCF_016432865.1. Classification (NCBI taxonomy): domain Eukaryota; kingdom Metazoa; phylum Chordata; class Mammalia; order Dasyuromorphia; family Dasyuridae; genus Antechinus; species Antechinus flavipes. The sequence continues at coordinate 127,559,511 of NC_067399.1, read as the reverse complement.
GAGAAGACATGAAAACCTCTCACAAAGAAGTTATAGTCAATATTGGGAGATAAGACAACTATGATTCTAATGCCAGGAAAGATACACGTGTACATACATATATACATACATACATGGAAAGAATAGATAAGAGTGAACAGTGTAATACATAGAGAAATTATATAGATAATAAAGAGGAACAGTAGATGGGTAAATGAAAAGGTTAGATGAAATGGGAGACAAATATAAGGATTAGATAAAGATAAGAAAATAGATGGATGCATGTAATTGATTAATAAATGTAATAGATTACATGGATGATAGATAAAAAGATAGATTGATAGATATATAGATACATATATGAATACCAAACAAGTAATTCATATGATATATTAAAAGGATAAGGCAGATCAATGTGAACTAAAGTTATTTAGAACTCTACATGGAATAGATTGTAATGTGCATCTTGAAATAATCAGATAAGTAGAGAGAAGGACAGAAGACATTCCCTTTGAACGATATGAACAAATGCCAGCAGGTGAATTTGTTGAAAGTACATTTGGAAGGAGTGACTAGAACGAATTGGATGAAACGAAATATTTGTACTAGGCAGTTAAATTATTGGTAACTTCTTTTAAAACTCAGTTAATTGATATAACCAGGCAATAAAATTGATTTCTCTTTTCACAGAATCTTTTAAAATTGAAAGATAGATAGCAACAATAATGACTAATAAAAAGAATAGCAGCTAATATTTATATATCACTTTATTTTGAAAAGGACTTTGTACAGTTTAACTCATTTGATCCATTCAACAATCCTCTGAGGTAGGCATTACTATAATTCCTGTTTTTACAGATGAGGAAACCAAGACAGAAGTTATATCATTTTTCTGAGGTCATATGGTTAATAATTGTCTGAATCATGAGTTGAACTCAGGTCTTCTTGACATCAGGTTCAACACTCTATCCCAATATATAACAAGCAATATATAACAATACATATACAAAATCAATATAAATACAACAATAATACATAGTAAGTAAAAAAAGTCATTTTCCAGCTAGTGTCATTCCTCATTGTGCACATTCTCCACATACAAGTCTAAATAATAAGGATTAAAGAATTTAGGATTATAAAGACTTACTTTTCAGAAAGAAGAGTTAGAATTTGATATTAGAAACAATAGGGAACAATTGGTCTTTATTGAACAGGAGAATGATAGGATCAAACTTTCACTTTAGGAAAATAACTTTGGCAAGTATGTGGAGTATGGGTTGAAGAAGAGAGAGATCTGCATCAGCTAACTCATTTAGAAAGGTATTACTGTAGTCCAGGGGAGAGAGAATGAGAATAATACAGGTTAGGAGGAAGAATGGATGGAAACAGTATTGTAGAGAAGGAAATCACAATATCTGACAGCTGTTTCAATATGTGGAACATACTAAAATGATGACACACTGAAGTTTCAAAGCTTAGGGATGAAAAAGATAGTATTTTTGATAGAAATAGTGAAATTTGGAAGAGAGATGGATTTAGAAGGACAGATGATGTCATGAAATCTGCACTGAAGATTACAAGCCATCAGTACTAATTCATAGGGTGAAACTCATTCTGTCCCACTAAAAATTGAAAAGAAATAGGTGTTCTTACTACTAATCTTCTTACTTACTTAACTTACTTCTTACTTACTAATCACTGCCCTGAAATACAAAGGCTGTTTTCTGAGAGTTGTCTGACTGAGTTACAAAATGAACTGGATTCTAGAAAGTGGATTTCCTCAACAATGGATAAAAAGTTCATAATACTATCTGGGCTGGTACTGCTGTGAATGACCTATGTGTGTCTATCTTCTAACTGCTTTGACATGCTAACTGAGATCTTACGTAGCTTCCAGAGAGGTTGGAGAAGGGATAATGGTAAAGGGTAGAGGTGGTCATGCTGAAGACAAGCTGGAGAAGAGGTGCCTAAATCTTATTCCCCTCCTCTGGTTATTCAGAGATCTTTTTGTATCATACCACCTAAGTTGACAGAGTCAACATTTTAAAAATTATTAGACTTTAGTATAGGGAGAAACTCATGGGACAGTTCTCTACCTCAGACTAGCATGTATAATGATGTACACCTGCCTGGGCCATAATTTACTACTATAATATTTTGCCTCCACCACTCTGTCCCAAGTACTATGAGTGGATTATCTTTAGCCCAAGTGATCTGTTTTCCTAAACTAAGTCCATTTAATAATTCCAGATGAGAAAAGAGTAGTACTGAACATCTTAAGGCTGGAATTCCTATTAGAGAGATAAGTAAGGGCAGCAAAAGTGGGCACCTTGCTGTCAAAATCATAATTGTATACATTTTTGAAGGCTAAGCTCTTATAAAATTATAAAATAGAAAGCCCTAGTTGAGTAAACTATTTCAGGAGCTTGGCTTGTCCAAAGAAAGGAAATGATGATGCTGATAGGGGACATAATAAGCTGCTTGTGGAACTCCATTAGTATATTTTTGGGAAAAGTAATTGACCATTGGCAGAACTGACATTTTAATCATGCTTCTTCAACTTTTCATATATTCTCTTCCAATTCATTCTGCTGTTCACTGAATCGGAACTTCACACTGTAATCTTGCCAGTTTACTGAAGTTCACTTCTAGTAAAAAAAAATATTTGCAATGTCTTCATTAACTGTTTTTTTTTAAATTTAAAGAAAAAAAATAATTAGATAATGCTTAGTCTTTGACACAATTAAATTTCCTTTTGCTTTCATGAAGAGGTAGAATAAGGGAGGCACTAAATATAGTTGCCATTTGAGTACAGAACAATAAAAGCAAAAGAAAAAGGCTTAGTTTGAAATGTTAGTGTACATAGAGGGAGGAAGCAGAAGTAATTGAGGAAAAGCACAATGAAGCTGTTAGGCTGACTATATTATTTGGTTTTTCTTCACAGCTCTCTCTCTCCCTCTCCCTGTCTGTGTGTTTGTCTGTTTCTCTTTCTCTCTGTGTCTGTTCTTCTGCCTGCCTGCCTGCCTGTCTGTCTCTTTCTCTGTCTATCTTTCTGTATCTCTCATTCTCCCTCTCAGAGATGGCTGCAGTGTTTCTTGATATCACCAGAAATCATGCTAAAGCACAGGATCACATAAATAAGCAATATGTTGTGGAAGTTGTCAAAACATTGGTCATATAAGATGAATACAATGATGGAAAATTATGATCATTCGCTCTGGAGACGTTGGAGTCCCTGCATATTGGAGGTCCAAGGTTATGGGACTAATGATTTCCTTTAAATTGGAAACTTGTGAATGCCCATCAGTTGGAGAACGGCTGAATAAGTTATGGTATATGAAAGTTATGGAATATTATTGTTCTATAAGAAACGATCAGCAGGATGATTTCAGAGACACCTGTAGAGACTTACATGATCTGATGCTAAGTGAAGTGAGCAGAACCAGGAGATCATTGTATACGACAGCATCAATATTATATGATGATCAACTCTGATGAATGTGATTCTTTCCAACAATGAGATGATTGATACTAGTCCCAATGACCTTGTGATGAAGAGAGCCATCTACATCCAGAGAGAGGACTGTGAGGACTAAGTGTGGATCACCATATAGTATTTTTACTTTTTTTGGTTGTTGTTTGCTTGTGTTTTGTTTTCTCTTTCATTTTTTTTTCTTTTTGATCTGATTTTGGGGGGCAGCAAGAGAATTATATAAATATGTTTACACATATTAGTTTTAACTTTTTTTTTTTTTTCTGAGCAATTGGTATTAAATGATTTGCCCAGGTCACACAGCTAGGAAGTGTTAAGTCTCTGAGGCCAGATTTGAACTCAGGAACTCCTGACTTCAGGGCTGGCTCTCTATTCACTATGCCACCAAGCTTCCCTGGATTTAGCATATACATTTAACATGTACAATATATATTGAATAGCTTGCCTTCTAGGGGAGGGGTTTGGAGGAAGGAGGGGAAAATCTAAAACACAAGGCTATGCAAGAGTCAATGTTGAGCAGAGATTCCAAACATGGTAGCCATGTGAGGACACTCCACTGGACCCTCTGTCCAGTGTCCTCCTTATCTCTACCTTAGCCTATACTTTAACCTTGTTTACCCAATAATAAACCTCTTTTATCAATCTAGCTCTCGGGCCAATAAATGCTTTTATTGGGAACTCACGCCGCTACTAGACCCCTTGCGCCGAATCTGTGCCCCAAACCTGCTACAAGACCTTAACCCTAATCTCATTTAGGTACCCCAACTCTAGACCTCAACATTTGGTTCCCTGACAAAACGAACACCGGAAGCTAGATAATTTGGCGATCAAACTAGATCCCAACCTTTTTGGGGGTACTCAGAACAAATCTGGGTTTTGAGTGGTTCAGGCAGTATTCTTCTGGAAAGAATCTGCGTTCTTTCTTTGGTCTCACTCTATCTCTAAAGGTAGTGGGGAGAATATCTGTGTTCTGTCTCAACCTACTTCCAATTTCAGGTGAAATGGCTTCTATTTTTACAGATAGCAGGACCAGGCAATCCGGAACTCTGGGTAAGGTAAAAGACTTTTTCTTTCCTTATCTTGCAGTGGACACCCAAAGCCCTCGGGTCGGGCTTGGGTCGTCGTTGGGAGCTCTAAGCTCTGGCACAATTCTTTAAGAATTGCTGCGGATTGACAAAAGGCCTTCTTTTGTCGGCCCTCTGTCTCTAAGAGATACGAGAGAAGCTGCAAGGATTTGGAAAAATAAAAGTTTTTACCTGTCCACAATCTAGACACTCCCCTGCCTCTAAAATCTTTCCTGGAGCAGATGCTTTGCTTGAGGAAACTCCCTCTATTCAAATCCTTTGGAGAATTAAAGGCCCTTCCTTTGCATCTCAATGCATTTCTAATCTTTTTTCGTCACCAGATTGTCCTGCTCTTCTGCAGGAACTGTTGTGACACGAGAGGAAGTGTCTCTTTAACACTCCACCCCAGACCAAGGAGACACATGGCCGTTCTGGGGACCCCACCCCTCTCGGGGGTCCCAGGCCAGCGCTCTCTTTGCTCTGTTCTGGGGAGATAGCCGGAGAAACTTAAGAGAAGCCGTGTTGTTGAGCCCTTCTCTCACTCCACTGTTAAATGCAATGGAGTTTCTAGTGGTCAGGCTGTAGCCACTAGGAGAAAGGAGGTGAATTGGGGTGAGTTTAGAGAATGTCTCTGCCCATGGCTGCTACTCCCTGGACAGGGGTAAGCGGTCTTCCCCTCAGGTTTTGCTCTCCCAGCAAGATTTGGGGACTTAGATGAGCTGTCCCGCCTTCAAGTTCCAGCGTGAAATCGCCAGAGGAACCCTCGCCATTCAAGACACACTGAGCTGGGTAAGATGGCATCTCTTCCTCCCCCACCCTCGTTCTGGCCTTTCCTCCCCCTTCTTCCATGGAGTGGGGAGTGTAGAACTCGAGGCCTGGTTCGGACCTCTCCCATGTGGCTTGGCAACCTGCCGTTTAAATGCTCCTATCCTGTCCCCTTCTTGGAGTTACTGTACAGTGGGGAGGTTGGGGACTCAATCTTAATCTTCTCAAATCTCCGGAAAGGTTGTCACCAACTTTTAAAATAGAAGTTTGCTAGCAATTTGGACAAGTGAGCCGCGCCCCTCCCAGACCTTTACCTGGCTCTTAAAGCCATAACTTCCAGCCCTCAGGAAGTGTGCTCATCCCATACATTTTAAACGGGACTCAGTTTCCCTGATTTGGTCATCCTGCGTTAACTGTAGAAACCCAGAATTATGCTTTTGCATGCTCACAAGGCTGTTTACAAAGACTGGGGATTTTAAACTGCTCTCGGGTATTTTTCTTAGTCTCAGGACACTACTTAAAACTATTTCTTAGCTGCTTGTGGAGAGATAACCTAGGCAAACCAGGCTAAGTCTGTCTCTCTCACACTTTCCTACCTAACCCTACAGGTGGGAACTCTTTTGCTCCTAATTTTCTTAGTCCTAAGACCTTTTTCTCTTAGCACACTCGGTTCTATTCTTTTCTGGATTGGCATTTTATGTCCCTGCCAACAAAGGGTTTTTTCCTGGGCTCCAACCCTGGCCAGGTTGCAGCTTCAAAAAAGATCTTTGGAATGATGGCTGGGGAATAAAATTTTATTCTTTAAAATTAAATTCTTTAAAAGATGGCTTTTTATTTCTTTTCTCCCCTCATTCCTTGACTGCAGCAAGAAATGAGTTAATGGGGGGATTTGTCGCTCATAGGACGCTTTGAGGACAAAATCCTGTGTTTTTTTTTTTTTTTGGCAAACGGTCCTCTGGGAGGGCCCTTTGTGACACCTTCTAGAGACGTTATAGAATGCAAAAGTTTTCGGGTTTTGCCATGAATCAGCTTTCTTCCCCATCCCTATGGAGATTTTAAGCTGTCTCTTAATGCAGAGACAAACACTGGGCTTGAGAAAAATGCCTCAATCTCAACACCTGAACTCTGAATAGATTAGCTGAATTCCAATCTCTCTGGACCATTCCATCCTTTAAAGTGCTTTTTTTTTTTTTTTTCCTAATCCTGGGACTGATTAACACTTATGCCCTCAGGCAAAAGCGGCGAGCCAAACCACACCCAGCACACTTGTCTCTTTAAAAGCTGAAAGACTCAACCTAGTGAAACCTAGGACCTACCCACCACCTCAACTTTTTCGGGTTCCAAACCTCAAAGTTTCTTCCACTCTGCTGCTAATAGCTGTTGGTTTCCCTGAGACATTTGAGCTCTTTTCTTCTCAGGGCAACTTCTCCTGAAAAAAACATTTGGAGTGGAAGCGCCATTTAATACAAATCTCTCCCAGACTTAGGCCTATATGTGCCCTGGAAGCTGTCCCAGGAGACCCTAGTCTCTGTCCTGAGTTCGAGCAGGAGGAACAATGGAGAAACTGCGTCATACCACAGGAGCTGAATTGGCCCCCAGCGGCCCTGGTAGGGAATTGGGGTCTGGCCCTGTTTCCCTTTTTATCCCAGGACAATCCCAACACCTCAGGGGCCAGTAAGCTGGGTTGTCAGTGCTGAGGTACTTTGCACTCCCTCTGACCCATAAGAGTGGGGAAAGTGGAGGGAAGGCTTAGGATCTTTGCCTATTGAGGGACCAACTCTTTTTAAAGAAAGGCAACACAGTTAAAAGATTTCTAAGAGCTTAAATTGCATTCTTATCTTGATTAGATATATAGGCCTCCAGTTTCCCCGGACTTCTTAGTCCACACCCTGAACCAACACCAGGAGAAACTGGCTTTCCTGGAAATTAAGAGTGAAAGGGTTAAACTCGAGGCTACTTAACACTTTTTACTACAGACAAATAATCTTTTGCTCCCAGCATTTTCTCCTACTTCTCCTTGTTTGATGGGCCATAAGCATTCTTGCAGACAGCCCACAGAAGGGGCCTGCTGTCATCATCTCCACCCTGGATGACATCCTGGTTTCCACCCTGGTTTTAACCTGCTCCCAAGATCTGGCCTTCAACCTTAGGACTCTCAACTGCCCTTCAGCCTGGAGAACATGGGGCAACTGACTGGGAATGACTGACCGGGATACACATCCCTTAGATGCCCTGGTGCCATCCCCAAACCCCACACCTCATGCCTCACCTCCTGGCATGAAACCCCAAATCTCTACGACCCTTGCCAGCTCGAAGCAGTTAAGAGGAGATCGGCACCCCTTTTCTCACATGCCTTTGGAGGTGACTGCTTGAGGGGGGGATGGAGAGGGGACCCCTGAACTTGGAAAATCCTGGAAGGAGAAAAATCTTCAGTTCTGTCTCAATAAGAGACTTTGCCCTATGTCTTTTTCCTAAATGAATTTAAGTTCCAACTGCTTGAGGGGGGGAATGATGTGGGAAAGATTCCTTTCTAGATTCCCATCCTCTCCTAATTAATAATGTAAATTGCCCTTTAACTCACAAATCCTGATCCCTTTGAATTCCAATAGAAGATCTGACCTGTTCCCAGCCCCACCCGGATCTGAGCTAACTTTGGGGCTACACCCGAAAGCCCCTCGAGCTAAGTCTCCTATTATAAAAAGGCCACGCTGGGAACCCCTCTTTGCAGAGATTCCAAACATGGTAGCCATGTGAGGACACTCTGTCCACTGGACCCTCGGTCCAGTGCCCTCCTTATCTCTACCTTCACCTATACTTTAACCTTGTTTACCCAATAATAAACCTCTTTTATCAATCTAAAAAAAAAAAAAAGAGTCAATGTTGACAAATTATCCATGCATATGTTTTGAAAATAAAAAGCTTTAAAAATTAAAAAAAATACATATTACATGTATATATGCATATACATATGAGTATGATGGAAATCATGCATATACATATTCAGAATTTATAAATATTCTGTATATTGTCAAATATGCAGAATGCATTAAATTCTTTATATTAAATTTACAGATAAATTTAAAATAATTAGTTGATATCATGAACAGAAGACATAATCAACATGTAAATACCTAACTGTTTTATTGATTATGAGCAAAGAAACTAATCATTTTCCTTAATGGTAACATGGAAAATTTAGATTAAACAATTTTTAAGCTATCAAAAAAAAATTATCTTAATAAAATCAAGGAAAACGGATTTTGTCTATTTGGATGTAACCTAATTTTAATAAACATCCACTTATTATGCACCTAATATATTCAAGATGGTGATGATAAAACATAAATTATTACCAGCTTCTATGATATTTTCATGGTAAGGAAAGTATAGGACATGTAAACATACAAATGACAGAAAACCATGGATGATCCCTTCAGAAAAACTGAGAGTGCTAGGAGCTAAGGAGACCCAAAAGAATTTCTATTAGGGACAAAACCTTCATTCTAGATTCCATAACTTATTAAGTTTTTGCAAGTAGCAAATGAGCAAAAGTAGCATGCGTACATGCATGATCTAATGGTTGCAATCTACATATGGAGGAATTCCTTGAGTAAAGAAATTATCATTCTGATAAGACGTCAGATTGAGATTAATTTTAGCAAAGAACTAAATTGTTCTGTATATTGTAGCTTTCCATTGTGAAACTTGTAATCACCTAAATAATTTGAATTTCCCCTAGAAACTTGGGAAACTATCAATTTGAAAATAATGATTGATTTGGGTGCAAAAAATCTGCAGCTGAGGTCATAAACAATTATAGGGATGAGGGAAAAAAAAAAAAGAAGTAAGTTTGTGTCACTTTTGCCATACATTTTACCCCACAGAAATGGGAGCTGTGAACACTGAGTTGTCTCTCCTCAAATCCACAAATGCACAGAATACATATATTCCAATCCTTGTTCCCAGTTTTGGTTGGTTTATAGGATTCAATAGATGATTTTTGAGATGCTTTAAAACTTCAAAGATCTTATTATTTTGTGAGCAACTATTATTCATCTTTTGATTCCTAAATGTTTGACACTGTGGTTTACACACAATACATTTGGTTATGGAGTGAGTGAATGAATAATAAATCTTTTGGAATGCTCTACAAATAAAATGTTTATATTTTAAGGTACTAACCTGGACTAAAATTTATTCAGGAGGGGCAGGCAATTTTTCTGTTTTCTCTTTCTTTTCCATGTTTTTTCTCTTGGTAGTAAATACTATGCTGGGATTAAATCAATTTTTCTTCTTTTCCAAATGCAAGGTTTATATTCATTCAGAACTAACTTGGAATATGGGAGAGAATTGAGTATTTTTAACTATACAATTATATATATATATGTGTGTGTGTGTGTGTGTGTGTGTGTGTGTGTGTTTATATAGTGAAGCTGTTACTAAAACTTTTTTTTTTTTTTTTTTTTTTTTAACAATTCATGTCACTAAACTTTCTGGCCAAGTTCTTTTTTTAGTAGTATTTTATTTCTTCTCCAGTGACATGTCAAGAAAAAAATTAGCATTTATTTTTAAAAAATTCTGAGTTCCAAATTTTTCCCCTCCTTCAAAGATGGAAGACAACTTTATATAGTTTATATATGTACAATTATGTAGAACATATTCCCATATTTTACACTTGTGATAAAATAAAGTGATCAAAAGGAGAAAAATGAGAAAGAATAAAATTAATGAAAAAAATAGACTTTGATCTTCATTCAGGGTACATCAGTTCTTCATTTGGATATGATATTTATTTTTCTTTATGAGTCTTTTGTTCTTGTCTTGGATCATGAGATTAATGAGAAGAGCTGAATCATTCTGAGTTGGTCAATATACAATGTTGTTCATACCTTATTAAATGTTTTCCTGCTTCTGCTCATTTTATTTTGTATGTGCTCATACAAGTCTTTGTATGTTTTTTCCCTGGTCTAACCATTCATGGTTTCTTATTGCACAATATTATTACATTAGTCATACATCGTAGTTTGTTCAGCCATCCAAATTGATGGACATTGCCTCAGTTTCCAACATTTGTCATCATAAAAAGGGCTCCTGTAAGCATTTTTGCATGTCTAGATCTTTTCCCCTTTTTTATGATCTTTTTGGCATACAGACTTAGTAATGGCATTGGAAAGTCAAAGGATATACACAGTTTGATTTCCCTTTGGGCATAATTTCAAATTGCTCTCCAAAATGGTTGTATCAGTTCATACTTTCATCATCAGTGCATCCGATCTCCAACTTTTATCACATTCCTTTTTTTTTTTTTCTCATATTACATAATGTGATAGATGTGAGGTGGTATCTCAGAGTTTTTAAATTTGCATTTCTCTAATCAAAACTTATTTAGAGTACTTCTTTGTATGCCTATAAATAATTTTGATTTCTTCATCTGAAAACTACCTGTTTATATTATTTGACCATGAATCAAATTTTAGCAATTTTGGAATTTATCAATTTAGGAAATGGTTTGTATTCTTATAAAATTCAGTCAGTTCTCTATATTTGAGAAATGAGGCCTATCAAAATTATTTGCTCTAATATGACCAAGTTTCAAATACAGTAAAAAAAAAAAAATTCATCTTGCTCAACACAATCCAATTTTAAAAGATGAACTAAGAATTGTGAAAGCTAAAAGTTTTTAAAGCTCCCACAAAACAGATGACAAAATTAGAAGGAAATCTTAATTTTAGAAATATTCACTCATTATGAATCAGTGTTATCTCATAATTAAATCATTTCAAGATTGACCATTTTTATCTGAATCTCTTGAACTGCACCCCAAATAATATTTGTTAAAATTTTAATAGATATTTCTGTCAAACCATTCTGAATTTTGCATTAGATTTCTTTTTTGCTTGGGGTAAAGACATTAAAAAAATTCTCCTGCTTAAAAAATGTAATCATCTCACAGGAACCTTCCAAAGACATCATCAAATAGAATAAAATATATTTTATTAATGATACAATTCACAAAATTACCAGCCCTGCCACTCTGGGCCCCACCAGGGATACCTTCTTCTTATTACATGAACACCAGTCACTGGTGTTTATTCTGAGTAATTTAACCTTCTGATTGTCTTGAATGCTTAATGAACTAGAGTAAGTGAAATAATGATTATTGGCCTCTGTAGAGGGACTAGACTAAGAGTGAACCAGGAACCGAAGTGGGGTACATTTGCTACTAAGGAAGAAAAATCAAGAATAACTTCAGGGGCATTATTTATTTTCACTTCAAAAGTAAGGTTTAGCTTGTAAAGGCAATTTATGTGCAACTCTTTTTAGGAGATAGAGGAATTTGGACTCATTTCAATTTGAAATGACAAATTCAGCTTGATTTCCTTATTTTTTCCCTCTAAATAGATGTCCTTTAACTTTCATCCCAATCATTGCAGGATTCAAAAAGAATATATTCTAATATCTGTTCCCAAATTTGATTGGTTGAATTACTCATGGATGGGTCTGCATGTGATTACCTTATTTTTATAACCTCATAGTAAGATCCTTCCTCTTACCTGTGTTGAATAAAAAGGAACAAGTTCATATGGACGGATGAATACAGTGCTTTCAGTTAGCTCTTAAGTAAGCCTCATTTTCTTCCAATGCAATAAGCTATTCACCTTTGTTAGAAATCCATTAGCAACTCAGAAGCTAAGTTTAATTATCTGTATTTTTGTTTGTTTGTTTTGTGATGTTAAAAGATCAAGGGGGTTATTCACAATTGACCAAAAATTCCATAAAATGTTGCATTCCAGGCTTCTTGAAGACTATTAGAAGAGAACAAGCACCAAAAGATTCTAACAACTAGGTAAAGCTTTGAACAAAGTCCTAACAAAAATATATCTGTTGTCTGAATATCATTAAAAGAAGTAGGAAGTGAGTCATCACCAGTAAGTTGGCCATTAGATCATAAAACTTTTGGTCACAAATAAAAATACAAAATATTCCTTAGTTTTTTTGCAGTACAAATTTATTTCCTGAGGGGAGAAGAAAAAGAGAACATAGGGAGCAAAAATCCCAAATTTTAATATTGTTCACTTGTCTTAAGTCTTAGTACTTTATTCATCCAAGTACTATTGCTATCAGAGAAAATATCCCATTCAAACAGATATCCTTTATAGAAATGCAATCTCCAATAAATAAATTACAATTTAATGAATGACAGTTTATAGACTCTACACTGAAATAAAAAAAAAAAAGAATTCAGAAGAGCTGGCATATCTATACAACCAAAGAAAACAAGAAATATAATTCACAGGACCCTTAGTCATCTTGCCTTGCAGTATTTGTGATGAGTACAGAAAAATCATTGACTATGAGAGTTATTGAAGTTAATATGTGAATGTGTGTTGCAGAGAATGAAGTAGTGAAATGGTATGGACAGCTTTCTAAGTTCTTCCAAATGAAATTAAAATATGGCCCTTAAACTTAGATTGGCACAGGGGAAGATGGTCAAAACTACTTTGAGAAATAAGGTTTGAGATCAAATTGTAAGGAATCTAAAAAGTATAGATAATTTAAAGGCCTTATGTGTCTCTGTCTCTGTCTGTCTGTCTCTCTCTCTGTCTCTCTGTCTCTCGGTAGATGGAAGTGCATAAATATGATATAATATTGTGAAAGCAGCAAAAGACCATATATTTGGGGCTTTTCAAGAAATAATTAACATTATCCACTCATTCAATGAGATCATATACTACACTAAGACACAAAATAAGTCAACCATGGTCCCTGCCCTTGGATAAAGACTATCCTCATTCATGAAGTTACACAAAAAGACAATGTTATCTACAAATATACCTAATATAAATAAATTCTTTGCAATATAAATTATCGCCTCTTTAGTTAAGGAAGGAAGGAAACAAATATTTATTAAACACTTTCTTAAATATTAAATTTAAATTTTAAATTAAAATCCTGTTCTATTCACTTTATAAACTATTTCAATTGATCATCACAACCCTGGGATATAGATGCCATTATAATATTTGCTATTTTACAGTTGAGGAAATGACAGATATTAAATAAATTGTCTAGAGTCATATAGCTAGTCAGCATCAGTGGCTGATTTCTAAGCTGGCTCATAGCCAGGCTATGATGCAGACTTCCCAAAATCCAAACATGAGAAGACAGAGTCCCTCTTGGCAAGGGACTTCCAGAGAGATTCGCAGATGCTTTCAGTGTGGAAAAGTAGGACATCTGAAAGCTCAATGTTGGTATGGAGATAGAATGGGAAAACAAGGTGGGAGAACAAGACCCCAAACCCCATGTCCAAAATGCAACAGAGGCTTCCTTTGGGCCTCAGAATGCAGACAGATTCAGGGAAACGGGATGAGGGGCCCAGCCCCAGGGCCCAAGGCAAAAAACACTTGGGGCATGATGGCAGCCAATGGTGCACCCAGAGAGTGCCTAGAAGTCCAGTACCCAGACATGACCAATCAGCCAGAAAGCCATATAATGGGAGAAGGGGATTACACAGTCAACCAGCCAGGAAGCAACCTGATGGCAGAAGGGAATTACAATTGGGGAGAATAGAGCTGTATGCAGCTGGAACAACTGAGATACCCCCTGGAGAGGTGAAATCTGTTCCTCTCCAGCCTATGGATCCCCTACCTCCAGGCACAGTAGGCTTGACCATTTCACCTCCTTGTATGTACAAAACAGTGTCCATCCACACACTGATGTGGGAAACTGGGGAATGTGTAGATAATATCCCAGTCACTAATACAGGTAGACAATGTGTGACTTATCACCCAGGAGACATAGTAGCATCAGGTTTACTCATACAGAATCCTAATAAGCAGCCTCGTGATAGTCACCCAGGTTCTGACTCCAGACCACAAAAACCAGGAATATACTGGACAGCAGCAGTAACGGCTGACCGACCTATGCTCACGATCTATATAAATGGCCTACCATTGGAAGGATTGGTAGACACAGGTGCGGATCGTACAGTTATTAGAGGTGCCAGTTGGCCCAGTCACTGGCCAAAGATTAAAGCAGATACCTATATGTCTGGAGTAGGAGGATCAATAGCAGCTGAAGTTAGTGCTGCCCCTATGAGATGGACTTTTGAAGGCAAAACAGGAGTTTTTACTTCTTTTATAGTTGAAAAATCCCCATCAATCTGTGGGGAAGAGACGTTTTACAACAATTGGGTTTAAAAATGAGTACTTCGGTTTTTTAAGCAGGGCTGCTGTTGAAGGCCTGCCAACACTTTCACCTGTTCCTATCCAATGGAAAACTGATACACCAGTGTGGATAGAACAGTGGCCCTTAAGTAGCGATAAAATTCAGGCCTTATTAGATATAGTACAGGAGCAGCTTGAACAAGGGCATTTACAACCTTCTCTAAGTCCTTGGAATTCACCAGTGTTCGTTGTAAAAAAGAAATCGGGAAAATGGAGGATGCTCACTGATTTAAGAAAAGTGAACGAACAGATGGAAACTATGGGAACTCTTCAGCCTGGACTTCCATCTCCTACTCAGCTTCCTAGAGAATGGCCTCTTTGGGTTATAGACATCAAGGATTGTTTCTATTCCATTCCTCTGGATAAGGAGGATATGAAGAGATTTGCCTTTTCGGTGCCCAGTGTCAATTTAGCTGAGCCTTATAAAAGATATGAATGGATGGTTTTGCCACAGGGAATGAAGAACAGCCCCACGTTGGGCGCCAAATGTTATGAGTTCAAATGTTGGAGTTTGTTCTTCTCAAGGCACAGCCGATTTAGAGGCTTGGAGCCCTTCGGATGTCTCCAAATCCAAAGGTTCTGTCCTTCAGCCTCTGCCTCTGATTTCTTCTGCCTCCAACCAAGACAGAGATGGAAGGTCTCTCTTATCTCCTTCTGGGGAGCCCAGCCACCAACTTGCCACGGAGAGAGGGCTTTTGGGGTAGCTCCACTGAAATCCGTCAAAGTGTTCTCTGCACCAGAGTCGTTCCTCTCGAGTCCAGCGCGATCAGCCAGCCAAGAGGAAAAAATGTATTCTGCCATAGATCCCTCATCGCTGGCCTTTTATCTGCCTCTTCTGAGAGAATGGGATTATGGGTTTTCTCCCATAGTGCTCTCTGGCCCAATGGGCTTTTTAAGGGAGGTGTGGACTCCCTTGAAGTTAGAAAGTGTACTTTGTGAAGCTAGCATACTTGTGGACTCCAATGAGTAAAGGTGGGAACACAAGCCTTGTATTGATTAGTTCTACTTAGTACCTTGTTTCAGGTTCTGGCCAAAACATCTTCTTGTAAGATTAGATCAACTCTAATTAGTTAGCAGTTAGTAAGGATTCCAACAGGGTCCATGCCAAAATTCTATCCCCTACACAGTCTAGCTACTTCCAGAGAAAGAAAACATGGAGGGTAGGGTGGAAAAAACATTCATGGGAGATCAAGAATAGTTAGAAGGATGAATGGAGGTACTTTCATTATATTATGGGTATGCAGCACAGTTAAAGTGAAGCTGGCTTACTGCCTAGAGAATTGTACCCTGAGCAATTATAACCAGGGCAATTCAGTTCCATTGTGTTTAGTTATTACCTATTGATTTCTTCTTATGATTGCTCACACTGTGGATAGTAAGCTCGTACGATTGTGTTTTTCAGTTTTTCATCATCACATTGGATAATAAAATGGTAAGCATTTACAGTCTAATGGCAAGTTGGGATGGGAGGTACACTAGTGGTAGTATTAAATAAGTTAAAAAATAAATATGATGCCAAAATGCTAACAGGTTGAATGGAGGTTCATTATATTTTCTATAAGAAATTTGAGGAAGGATAGATTACTTTCAGTTGATATGAATCAGGGAGTATTTCTTGGAGGAGAAAGCACCTGAGAGTGCTTAAGTGAAGAAAACAATTTCATTAAATGGAGATAGGGATGGAGTACATTGTTTGCATGGGGCCAACCTTCATAAATGTATGGTAGTATGAGAGGGCAATATGAGTATTCAGGAATTAGAATAGTTTTCTCTAATTGAAGCATAGAACACATACAGACATATCCTTTGAAATAAACCTTGAAGGATAAGTTAGAGTAAGGTTGTTTGTAAAGGCCCTTAAATATTAAGCTGAAGAGCTAGTGTTTTAATAAATGGGCAGTAGGTGTTTTTGAACAGAAATAAAAGGATAATATGATATCTTGGGAATACTGTTTTGATGTCTATAGGACAGGATGGATCATAGAGTTGATACACATGAGATAAAGAAACTTAGAAGGGTGGTAGAAAAAGAATAAATGAGACATCATGAGTGCCTGAAGTAATGTGCCAACACTTTGAAAAAAAGGGAAGGCATTGGATGTTGAAATCAAAAAGGATATTTCATTATAATAGGAAAATGTGTAATTTCATTTTAAAGATGAGGAAAATGTGGAATAGAAAGAATAAATGACCTTCCTAAGGTCATACTAATTCTAACTCTAGTAAGTGGCAGAGTTAGAATTTGAATTCAGTGCTATGATGCCACATTATTTCCTCTGTAATATATCACTCCTCAATACATAGAGCTTTTGAATTGATGGAATGTGAAAAGGAAGGAAAGTAATAATAGTGATGATAATAACAATGATAGTTATTATTATAATGTAGTGTTTTAAAATTTGCAAAGCACTGTTCATATATTATCTAATTTCCACATGTAATCTCATACAACTACAAGTTAGACATTATTATTCCCATTTTATAGCTGAGAAAACTGAAGTTCAGAGAGGATAAATGACCTACATAAAGTCATGGGGTCATGAACAGAAATAGTAAATTAGGCAGTGGGAATAGAGATACTATATTCTTTTCAGAATTGTGAGAGTTTCCTTTGCAGTTTATACTTGGGACACTACATATCCTGGAGGCTGGATTCACTTATATTTTTATGTTACTATTCATAAACTTTAATTCTTATTTTTTCTTGAAGAATAGGAAATTAGAAATGACAGGATTTACTGAAGTATTCTGGGTTGGATTCTTTGCTTATAGCCCAGATACTAGTTTATTTACCCTTGTGAGGTGAAACTATTATAGAAAGATAAGTCCTGGATCAATGGATTTCCTCTCTGTGTTCTGGGGTGGAATTTGAACAGTGGTCTTTCTGACTCAAAACATCCACAATCTATTCACTGTAAAATGTTTTATCTCAGATACATTTATGCTTGAAGGAAAAGAAGGTAGTGAGTGATTGGCACTGGATAGGATTTAATCAAGAAAAGATTCATAGAGGAGATGAGTTTTGAACAGCTTTGAAAGTAGTGATGAATAGCCCTGGAACATGCAGGCCAAGTGAGTGACAAATCTAACTTCAGATCATTTTTCTATTACCTTGTCAAAATATAATCTTGCACTGAATAACCAGACAGTTGTAGATGACCTCAATGAATAACCCATAGGGGATAACTCTATCCTTTAACTCCATGATTTTCAAAATACATTTTGTTAAATGAAAACTTTCATGGCATATTAGGAGTTCTTGAACAAGCCACTTTTAATGGTGGGCAAGTCTTAAATATTCTTCAGGTTGAGAATCATCTCAGCATGTTTCAGTCATCCTCCAATTACCAAAAAACAGAAGAGTCACATTATCCTGGAAAGTGATTAGTAGATCCGTTTTCTTTTTTACTTTATAATAATTCTTTCATACTAGTGGAAATTATGAACTCATTTACTCTAATTCTCCTTGAAATCTACTCAAACTTCTCAAAAATTCACATTTTAAAATGTATTTAATCTCTAAAATCTTTCAAGAATCCAATTCAAATATATGAGCAGAAACCAAAAGGTTGTTATGATAGGAATGAGCCACAGAGAGTCTGAGTAGCACTTTTTTGGACTTAAGATAGTAAAAAATAGGAGGAAACTATTGCTCAAATGTTTAAAGCAGTTAAAAGATGAAAAAGCATTCTTATTTCACAACTTAGTACTTTTAATAGAGGAAAAAACAGAATGAGAAAGGTGACAATATTTATCCATGATCAAACCCAAATTTTCTAATTCAAATTTCCCAACTTGAATCTCATGCTTTTCCAGAAAGAAAGCTCTTTAATCAAATTGGATAAATCATCTATAGATAGCTTATGGGAAAACATAAGTAAGAATTATACAAATAAGTTCTTTAGCAATGGAAAAAAGTGAATACATTTAGCATATAATTATTATACAAAGGAAAACTATAAGGAAAGCATTAAAATAGATGTTGATAGAGATAAATTGTTCTAGAAAAGATTTTTACCATGTTCTGCATTTCCTTTCTATACCCTTTGGATAAGGATGGCCTTCTGTGGAGATCAAAGATATCAGGTGTTTATTCTTTTTGTTGGTGCTAATTATAGCAGCAGAAAACTAGGGCAGCAGTCATACTTTTCCATATTCCATAAGCAGAATACTTAATGTTTTGGAGAATGGATAATCATAGCCTAAATGTTGCCATAGGAAAGGTTTTTATATTTAATCTTATATTAAGTAATTGGGCATGAAAAAAAAGATTAATAGTGCCCAAATGCAATCTCATATAACGTATGAGGCAATACTAACAATTCCTTAATACTGGATTAGAAGACTGGATTCTATAGTTCTAGGAATGTACAATCTGTTAGGATGCAGCCTGTTGCTGTTGTTCAGTGGTTTCAGACCTATATGACTCTTCATGAGCTCATTTGGGGTTTTCTTGGCAAAAATACTGAAGTAGTTTGCTATTTCCTTATCTAATTTATTTTACAGGTGAGAAACTGAGGAAAACACAGGTAACTGATATGTCCAGAGAAAGAATTATGGAGACTCGAAGCAGATAAAAACATTATTTTCACAGTTTTCTTTTGTTTTCTTTCTCATGATTTTTCTCCTTTCTTCTGATTTTTCTTTCACAACATGGCCAATGCAGAAATATATTTAACATGATTATACATATACAACATATCAGATTGCTTGCTGTCTTGGGAAGGGGTGAAAAAAAGGAAGAAGGGAAAAAATTGGAAATCAAAATCTTATAAAAATAAGTATAGAAAATAATTTTACATGTAATTGGAAAAATAAAACACTATCAAGTGAATAAAAAAAGAAGAAAACCATTATACTAAAGTGATCAATTCTATTCAGCAAATTCTATCATGAATCTTTCCAATCATTCTTGACCTTGACCAATTTATTTCACTTCCTTTTTTCTCTACTGATGACTGAAGGACTTCTCCTGATGTTTCATTTTGCTTTCTCTTCTGCACTTTTGTGCTGTTAAATGGCTGTGAGCCTGGCAGTGTATTACAGTATCATTGAATCATAATGAGTCTTTTTTTTTTAAATAGGAACCTAATTTTTTATTTTGGTGATGAACATCTCTTGAACCATTATTTCAGGAAATGTCTAAAACATATGTGAGTTCATCTGTCCCATTTATTAGTCACATTCTTACCATGCAAAAACTTCTACTCTTGAACTCTATACCTCTGATTAAGGCATGCCTCTCCTGGATCATAATTTCATGAAAAGTTCCAACCTAGACATCAGTTATTTCCTTCTCTCCAGTCCTCAGAAGCTGCCTCTTGCTATTACTTCCAATTCTTAGACTATGATCACATCAATTCATCCATTGTTCTTGAATGGAGTCTAAATTTCCACTCATCACCTTATCTCAAGAAAGTTCCTTTTCCGGTCCACTATTCCTTTTGTGCCTCACCCCAATAAAAAAAAATAAACTTTTTGAATATGTCAACTGTATTAACTTTTGAAATTTTTATCCTTTACATTCAGCATAGTTTTTTAAAATATAATAATTAAATATTTTCATTTTTAAAATTCTAAGTAGTTGCTAAACTCTAAGAGTACAATGACCTTTTTCTTCTTTTTTTAGTAAAGCTTTTTCTTTTTAAAAACATATCCACAGATAATTCTATAACATTAGCCCTTGCAAAATCTTGTGTTCCATTTTTCCCCCTTCACCCACCATCCTCCCCTAGATATCAAGTAGTTCAATGGATATTAAACATGGTAGAAATCCAATATACATACATATATTTATACAATTATCTTTCTTCAAAAGAAAAATCAAGTCAAACCAGAAAAGAAAATTATGAAGAAAATAAAAGCAAGCCAATAACAACAAAAAGAGTGAGAATGCAATGCTGTGAACCACACTTAGTTCCCACAATCCTTTCTCTGAATGTAGATGGCTCTTTTGATCACAAGACCATTGGAACTGATCTGAATCACCTCATTGTTAAAGAGAACCACATACATCAGAATTTATCATCATCATATGCTCTTTTTCTAGCTTTTTTTAGTTTCAAGCCCAATTTATTGATCTCTTTCTGTATTTTATGCAAGCATGCATGTAGAAATAAAAAAACTTCCCCTCATTACCACTTTGGCTGCATCCCACAAATTCTGGTATGTTGTATCATTATTGTCATTCTCTTGAATGAAATTATTGATTGTGTTTATGATATGCTGTTCTATCCATTCATTCTTTATGATTAGATCATTTAGTTTCCAATTGATTTTTGGTCTATTTTCCCCTATACTTTTATTGAATATAATTTTTATTGCAATGTGATCTGAAACAATGCATTTAATATTTCTGCCTTTCTCCATTTGATTTTGAGGTCTTTCTTCCCTAATATATTGTCAATTTTAGGATAAGTATCATGAACTGCCAAGAAAAAAAAGTGTATTCCTTTCTGTTTCCTTTCAATTTTCTCCAAAGATCTATCATACCTGACTTTTCTAATATTTTATTTACCTCCTTAACTTCTCTCATTTATTTTGCCATTTGATTTACCTAGTTTTGAGAGAGCAAGGTTGAGATCCTATACTATTAAGGTTTTTCTATTTATTCCATCTTGCAGCTCTCTTAACTTCTTTAGAAATTTAGATGCTACACCACTAGGTGCATATATGTTTAGTACTGATAATTCTTCATTATCTACAGTACCTTTTAGGAAGATATAGTTTCCTTTATCTCTTTTAATTAGATTTATTTTTGTTTTTGCTTGATTTGAGATCATGATGGTAGCCCCTGCTTGTTTTACTTTGCATGAAACATAATAGATTCTACTCCAGTCTTTTATCTTTACTCTGTATGTATCACTGTACTTTAAATGTGTTTCTTATAAACATATTATTGGATTATGGCTTTTAATTTAGTCTGTTATCTGCTTCTGTTTTATGGGAAAATTTACCACATACAAATTCACAATTAAAACAATTAATTCTGTATTTCCTGCAATCTTATTTACCACAAATTGTGCTTTTCTCTTTCCTTTTCCCCTTTCCCTCCTCCCCAGTATTTGCTTATGAGCTCCACTTGCCTCCAGGAGCTCTCCCTCTTTATTTTCCCTCTCTCTTTCTTATATCTTTCCCCTATTATTTCTCTTTTCGTTTCTATTAGCCTCCCCCTTTCCCTTTCCTTTTGTCCTGCAAATTCTCTATAAGATGAGAGAAGTTTCTCTGTGAAACCAAATATGTCAAATATTTTTCTTTGAGCCAAATCTGATGAGAATAAAGTTCACAAAATATTCACCCCCCCTTCCTTTCTTTCCCTCAATTAAATTAAGTTTCCTTTGCCTCTTTATGAGATTTGAATTACCTTCATTTTCTTTTTTTTCCAGTATAATCCCATTTCCACCTCTAGTTTTTTTTTTAATATTATGACAGTAAAATGAAATTATACATGAACTCTCTATGTATGCCCATAACAGAAATATAGTTCTCAAGAGTTCTTTCCTTTTTATCTTTTTTATGCTTCTCTTGAGTTCTGTGTTTGGAGATTTTTTTTTTTTTTTTGGTTCAGTTCTGGTGTTTTCATCAGAAATAGTGAAATTCATCTATGTCATTGAATGTCCTTTTTTTCCCCCTGAAAGATAATGCTCATTTTAGCCAGATAGCTTATTCTTGGCTATAATCCCAGTTCCTTTTCTTTTCAGGATATCAGATTCCAGACCCTTTGATCCTTTAAGGTGGAAGCTGCTAGGTCCTAGGTAATGATTATTGTGGCTCCTCAGTATTTAATTTTTTTTTCTGGCTGCTTTTAATATTTTTTTCCTGGTCCAATAGTTCAGAAATTTAGCCATGATATTCCTTGGAGTTTTCATTTTGTGATATCTTTCAGGAAATATTTGGTGAATTCTTTCTTTTATTTTAATAATTATATCTTTTTATTGACAGAACTCATGCCTGGGTAATTTTTTACAACATTATCCCTTGCACTCACTTCTGTTCCGACTTTTCCCCTCCCTCCATCCCTTCCTTCAGATGGCAAGCAGTCCTATACATGTTAAATATGTCACAGTATTCCCTAGATATAATATATGTATGCAGAATCAAACAGTTCTCTTGTTGTACAGGAAGAATTGGATTCAGAAGGTAAAAATAACCTGGGAAGAAAAACAAAAATGCAAACAGTTTACATTCATTTCTTTGGGTGTAGCTGCTTCTGTCCATCATGGATCAATTGAAACTGAGTTAGTCTCTTTGTCAAAGAAATCCACTTCCATTAGAATACTTCCTCAAACAGTATTGTTGTTGAAGTCTATAATGATTTCCTGGTTCTGCTCATTTCACTTAGCATCAGTTCATGTAAGTCTCTCCAAGCCTCTCTGTATTCATCCTGCTGGTCATTTCTTACAGAACAATAATATTCCATAACATTCATATACCACATGGTTATATGTTTACCACATAGTACATGGTTACCAAAGCATTCTCCAATTGATGGGCATCCATTCATTTTCCAGTTTCTAGCCACTACAAACAGGGCTACCACAAACATTTTGGCACATACAGGTCCCTTTCCCTTCTTTAGTATCTCTTTGAGATATTAGCCCAGTAGCAGCATTGCTGGATCAAAGGATATGCATAGTTTGATAACTTTTGGAGCATAATTCCAGATTGCTCTCCAGAATGGTTAGATTCATTCACAACTCCATCAACAATGCATCAATGTCCCAGTTTTCCCATATATTCTCCAACATTCATCATTAGTTTTTTGTGTCATCTTAGCCAATCTGACAAGTGTGTAGTGGTATCTCAGAGTTGTCTTAATTTGCATTTCTCTGATCAATAGTGATTTGGAGAAACTTTTGATATAACTAGAAACAGTTTCAATTTTTTCATTTGAAAATTGTCTATTCATATCCTTTGACCATTTATCAATTGGAGAATGGCTTAATTTCTTATAAATTTGAGTAAATTCTCTATATATTTTGGGAATGAGACCTTTGTCAGAACCTTTAACTGTGAAAATGTTTTCCCAGTTTGTTGCTTCTCTTATCTTTTTCTCTTTCTCTTTTTTATGCAAGTATGCATGTAGAGATGACTTTTTAATAAAGGCTTTTTAATTAGATATAATCAAAATTTTCTATTTTGTGATCAATAATAATCTCTAGTTCATCTTTGGTCACAAATTTCTTCCTCCTCCACAAGTCTGAGAGATAAACTGTTCTTGTTCCTCTAATTTATTTACAGTCTCATTCTTTATGCCTTGCCTAAATCATGGACCCATTTTAATCTTATCTTGGTGTATGGTGTTAAGTGTGGGTCCCTGCTTAATTTCTGCCACATTAATTTCCAGTTTTCCCAGCAGTGTTAATCAAACAATGAATTCTTATCCCCAGAGTTGGGATCTTAGGATTTGTCAAACACTAGATTTCTATAGTTGACTATTCTGTCTTGTGAACCTAGCCTATTCCACTGATCAACTAATCTATTTTTTAGCCAATACCAAATGCTTTTGGTGACTGCTACTTTATAATATAATTTTAGATCAGGTACAGCTAGGCCACCTTCATTTGATTTTTTTTTTTTTCATTAATTCCCTTGAGATTCTCTACCTTTTGTTCTTCCATATGAATTTTGTTATTGTTTTTTCTAGATCACTAAAATATTTTCTTGGGAGTCTGATTGGTATAACACTAAATAAATAGATTAGTTTAGGGAGTATTGTCATCTTTATTATATTTGCTTGGCCTTTATTATATTCGCTCCCAAGGGCACTTAATATTTTTCAAATTATTTAAGTCTGACTTTGTGTGGAAAGTTTTTTTTTGTAATTTTGCTCATATAATTCCTGACTTTCCTTTGGTAGATAGATTCCCAAATATTTTATATTGTCAACAGTTATTTTCAATGGAATTTTTCTTTGTATCTCTTACTGTTGGATTTTGTTGGTGATTTTTAAAAATGCTGAGGATTTACAGGGATTTATTTTGTCTCCTGCAACTTTGCTAAAGTTGTGGATTATTTCTAATAGTTTTTTTTTGTTGATTCTCTGGGGTTCTCTAAGTATACCATCATATCATCTGCAAAGAGTGATAGTTTGGTTTCCTCATTGCCTACTCTAATTCTTTTCATCTCTTTTTCTTCTCTTATTGCCAAAGCTAGCATTTCTAATACAATATTGAATAGTGATAGTGATAGTAGGAAACCTTCTTTCACTGCTGATATTCTTGGCAATGGTTCCAGTTTATCCCCATTGCATATGATACTTGGTGATGGTTTTAAATAGATGCTACTGACTATTTTAGGGAAAAATCAATTTATTACTATACTTTATAGTATTTTAAATAGGAATCAGTGTTGGATTTTATTAAATGCTTTTTCTACATGTATTGAGATAATCATATGGTTTTTGTTAATTTGGTTATTGATATAGGCAATTATGCTAATAGTTTTCTTAATATTGAACCAGCCCTGAATTTCTGGTATAAATCTTACTTGGTCATGGTCTATTATCCTGGGGCTGATTTTTTGTAATCTATTTGCTAATATTTTATTTAAGATTTTTGCATCATTATTCCTTATGAAATTTGGTCTATAATTTTATTTCTCTGTTTTTGTCCTACCTGATTTAAGTATCAATACCATGTCTGTGTCATAAAAGGAATTAGATTGGAGTCTTTCATTCCCTATTTTTTCAAATAGTTAGCAGCCTCTAAATTAAAGAAAGAGAGGACCTGGAATGTAATATTCTAGAAGGCAAAAGGACTTGGAATATAATCACCTTCCCTCCTCCCACAATTGAACATAATCTTTCAGGGATAAAGATTGACATTCAATAAAATAGGGTATATTCAATGATTTCTGATGAAAAAGTCAAACTAAACTGAAAATTTGAACTTTAAATACAAGACTCAAAAGAAGCATGAAAAGGAATATAGGAAAGAAAAAAATTTAAAATGTTATTTAAAGGTTAAACTGTTTACTTTCATACCTTGGAAGACAATACTGTTAACTTTGGAGAACTTAATGTTTACTAGTACAGATGCAAGAGGTATTCATAGACAGAAGATGTGTGTATAAATGAACTTTGATGTGATGATATAAAACTAAAATTAAAGTGTGAAAAAGATTGTACTAGGAGAATGTTGCATTCCTTGTAGATCGATAAGAGAAAAAGACTAGATCTTAAAATAGATGCAAAACCAAAAAACAAAAACTGATAATATCTAAACAAATAACAAATTGGAAATCCTAAAATTAAAGATTAATAAGATTGAAATTTTATTTTTTAAAAATGAAATAATAAATAAAACTAAGAGTTCATTTAAAAATATAAATAACATAAATAATATGATTTAAAAAAAGAAAAAAAATTATCAGTATTAAAAATGAAAAGATTGAATGCACGTCTAATGAACAGGAAATTAAAGCAGTTATTTTTCCCACTTATATGCCAATAAGCCTAAGTAAAATGGATGGATATAAACAAAAATAGAAACTGCATAGATTAACAGAAGAGGAAATAGAATATTTCCTCTTATGAAAAATGAATGAAACATTAATGAACTTCCTAAGAAAAAATATTTAGAATTTTATGGATTTACAATGTCACAACTACATCTGCATCACAAAGAAATTATAAAATAGAAAAGAACTTTCATGTGCAACAATATTCATAGCAGCCCTTTACATGATGGCAAAATACCAGAAACTAAGGGGCTGTTTATTAAAAGAAAACAATGCACATAGTATCAGAAACATTGTATGATGATCAACTACGAATTTCTCAGCTCTTTTCAGTAACAGAACAATCGAAACCAAGTACAGACTCACAAAGCAAAATGCTAACCACAACCAGATGAAGAGCTGTTGGACTCTGAATACAGATTGGAACATTTTTTTCACTTGCTTTTTAAAATCATGATTTGTTTTTCTTCTGATCTTTTTTTTTTTCTTTCACAACTATGTTTACTATGAAAATGTTTTGTATGATAGCACATATATAAACTTTATGAAACTGCCTACCTTTTGCAAAAGAGATGATGAGAAGAGAGAAGGAGGAAAGATGAAAAGCTTGGAACTTAAAATTTTATAAAATGAATGCTATTTTTTTGTTGACATATATGTGTAAGAAAATAAAATACTATGAGCAAAAAAAAAAAAAAACCAAACAAAGAAATAAATAAAAAGAAGTGAAATATTAGGGTAGCTGCAGAAAATAAACCTGGAGAGACTTATATCAACTAATGTAAAGTGAAACGAGTAAAATCAGAACATTGTAAGAGCAAGATTGAATATTGGTCAACTGTGAATGATTTAGTTACTCTGATGAAGACATTTATTCAAGAAAATTCTAAAATGCTCATATAAAGAATGCTATCCACCTGCAGATTGAAAACTGATGAACTCTGAATTACATTATTTTTTCATGTTTTTGTGCGCATTTTCTTTTACAATATGATTAATATAGAAATATATTTTGCATGTATAATTGATATAAAATGCTTGCTGTCTCAAGTAGGGGGGTATGGAATAGTGAAAAAAGAAAATTTGGAATTCAAAAGTAAAAAAAAAAAGATTAATATTGCTTTTACATGCAATTTAAAAAGTAAAATAATGTGTTCAAAATAGATAATTGAGACATTATCTCATAAGTAAATTAGAAGAGAATTAAAAAGTATACTTATCAGATATACAGACAAATAAAATATTTATGACCAAACTAGAAATTGGGTGGATCACAGGAAGTAAAATGGCTAATTTTGGTAATGAATTGAATGAAATTAAATTTGAAATTAAATGAAATTAATGAAATTAAATTTTGAAATGAAATGAAATTGAAATTAAATTATGAATGAAATGAATGAAATTATAAAGTACTGTAAGAAAGCCCATGTACATAAAGAAGACTATATGCATTGGAATATATGGGAGAGGGGAACTTAATCTGGCTTCTGGAAGATCTGGAAGGAAGATTTTCCAGATAGGAGAAGAATGTGATGAAAGCCATGGAGGCTATAATTAGTGTGACATATTTGAATATAAGATGCAAACACATGTGAATAGAGGGCCCATATTAATATTCATTATTTGGATGTAGACATGGATAATATGGTTATTACAATTGCACATATAATTGATCAGGAGAGTACAGTTATAAATAAAGTAAGAAATGTAAGTAGAAGGTATGATAATGGATAGCTTTGATTAAATCTCCTTGTGTAAGTGCATATTTTTGTCTTATCTTTATTGCACTAGTTTTGTTAGAAATCTTGGTTTTCATTCCTGAGTTTTCCATTTATAACTTCCTAGAAAATTCCTTCTCATCTTTGGCTTTTAATTTCTTCAGACATAAATAGATGATCAATAAGGTCCCTTTGCATAATAAAATGAAAGCACAGACCTAGGATTACATGAAAATCCTAAAACTGGATCCAACTACAAAAACTTCATGATGTTGGAATATTTTTAAAATTATGAATTTCAGCATCAGAATTAATTTACTCTACTCATCAGGATTTATTCAACAAACTATTTTTAATGCCTCCAGTTTGTCCCTGGACTTCAAGGAAGACCATGAGATAGGGTCTCTGTTTTCAATGAACTTATTGTAGGGTCAGTGGCTTATAGGCCTAGGGATTTGAGCAGGAAGGAAAGTTAGAGGGCCTCTAGTCCAATTCCTTCACTTTTTACATGAGGAAACTTTGGACCAGAGAGAGGTTCAATGACTTTTCCACTGTCACCTTTCTTTCATGTGTCTGTTGTGGAATTGAACCCAGGTCTTCCTGATTTTGAAGCTAGAACTATATGTACTTTGTCATGCTGCCTTTCTCTTTTGGCATGCATATGGAATGATCTATCAGAAGGTAAAAATGTGACAGTGTAAGAATGCTATTAACAATATACAAAGGGAGAATATGCCTTCCATTTATACCTGTGTATTATTCTACTTGAATGGATAAATGTGGGGCCCAGCTGGACAGTGGGAATAGGAATTACCAGTATTGAAATGTCAAGTAGTATAACAACCATCCATTACTTCAGGAAAATATTCAGAGTGTGAATGATGCATTATGAGCCACCGAAGAGCCTTTTGTTATTGAATGTGCAATGCCAACTTCTTGTCATCTGGCTTCTGACAAAAGAATATGGTTTTCCAAAGTGGAATCATTTTCCTAGGTAAATGTATCTTATGCCCTATTCCACTTCAATGCGACTAACATATTTGGTATTGGATGTCATCCATATGAAGATTTATCATTTAATTATAACTTAGAACATTGACTAAATCCCAGCTGCTTGGGAAAATTATATAACTGAAATACAGGATTCTCAGCAAAACATGGGGAGCTTATTTCTGATCCTCAGCCTAGAGGTTTCTTTTACCTGAAATTAGGGTAAAACTTTGAGTTTCACATGAAGAAAGCATAATTATAAAGTGCAATATATTCCAAATTAAAAGAAAGAAAGCATGACCGAGGAATTCACATTAGCTCAGATTCTACCTAGTTATTTGATTTGTTTAACAAAGGGTCAGAAGTGATGATTCATCTCCTTAACTTTTGCCTTTTGTCTAACATAACAATCCTGGGAAGGATACTTCTTATTTCATTAGGGTTTCTCTATGAAATAATTATTTTGTTTACATGAGAGGAAAATCTAAACAGTGGTGCTATGTGGCATTTCACACCAACATATCTAACATCACTAACATATTCCATTAAAATAAACACAATTAAGGCCGTGGTCTAGGGATGATTTCATACATAGAATTTAGTAATAAGTTTCCATTGGCGAATAATAACAAATGATATTGTATTAAGAGCACGAAGATGAGAATTTTAATCCCTGAATTCAACATGTAACTATATTAGATCTTGAGCAAATGATATATATATATATATATTTCCCCTACATATTCATTGTTATATATGTTTCTGTGTACAAACACATATAGATATTTGCATTATGAGTACATATGTATGTTTGCAAGCCCCCACAAATGACACCGGTTTCTCCAGATTGTCTTGACTTCTAAGTTAAGGGACACTCAGGTTGTTTTGAAGAATACGGAATCAAACTGTTCCTGTACTGTGACTCATTCTTCTCAGTCCTAGGGAGAATCTGTTAAGTAAAAAAAAAAAAAAAAACAAAACAGGATTTCTTGAAGTTAGTCAATGTGAAAAAATATAGGTATGTGACAGCTATTAATTTCCCCTACCATATGAGAAATACTGAAAACAAAAAAAATAAGAGTATAGAGAAAAATGCTCAAAACATGTAATAGCAACCCAGCACTTTAATTCTATTCTCTCTAGAAGTTGATACTTAAAAAAGATAAAATGCTTAATGGAATTGTTGAAAGAGTATTTATCTTGCAGACTAGCGTTCCAATCCTACCTGAAACACTAGCTGTGTGTCTATGGGAAAGCAATTAGCTTAAGCACATAACTCTAGTCTTAGCCTTTTCATGTGTAAAAAAGGAACAATAATAGGACCTATTTTATAAGATTATTGTTGGAATAAAAGTAAATAAAAAGTAAAAATTACTAGTAAATAACACATTCTGCATTTATATATTCAGGGCTGCAAAGGATAGTTAACTCTCCCAACAAGTTTGAATTCATCTCTTCTGACAAAAGTATATTTGCAAAAAACAACAATTCTCCAATTCAAAGAATATCTCATGAGCTCACAACATAACAAACAAGAATAAAAACTCTCATCTCTGAATATTGCTAATATATTATCTATGTTTAGGAAAAGATACACAAAGCAGAGAGTGATAGCTCTTTGTGAAATTAATAACTTAATTACATGTCAATTTATAACTCATGAAGTCTATAACTTGCCAAAGCAAACTCCTTTATATGTAGTAGCCATTAGTGCTGTTAGGAAGATGGTGAAAAGAGAAGGATTCATTTTAATTCCATCCAAGGGAGAGCTGGCTTTGGCCAAAGAGAAAAAAAAAAGATGCAGACAGACAATAATCTTTGCTAATATTTTATTTAAGATTTTTGAATCAATATTCATTAGGGAGTTGATCTATAATTTTCTTTCTCTGTTTTGAACTTAGTGGTTAAGGTGTCAGTACCACATCCCTGTCATAAAAGGAATTTGGTAGGATTCTTTCTTTCCCTATTTGTTGAAAAAGTTTACATAGGGATTAATTGTTCTTTAAGTGTTTTATAGAATTCAATTGTAAATACATCTGGCCCTGAAGATATTTTTAAGGAGATCATCGATAGCTTGTTTAATTTCTCTTTCTAAGAATTATTTAAGAAATGTATTTCCTCCTCTGTTAATCTGGGCAATCCATATTGTTGTAATTACTCATCTATTTCATTTATAATGTCAGATTTATTGGCATACACTTGAGCAAATTAGCTCCTAATTATTGCTTTAATTTCCTCTTCATTGGTGAAAAGTTCCCTCTTTTCATTATTGATACTATTTATTTGATTTTCTTCTTTCCTTTTTCTAAACAAATTAAATAAAAGCTAATTTATTTTGCTTTTTTTCATAAAACTAACTCTAAGTTTTGTTTGGTAGTTCAATAGCTTTCTTACTTTCAGTTTTATTAATCTCTACTTTTATTTTAGAATTTCAAATTTGTTATTTAATTGTGGGTTTTTAATTTGTTATTTTTCTAAATTTTTTTAGTTGCAAGCCCAAATCGTTGTTCTACTCTTTCTCTATTTTATTCAAGTATGCCTTTAGAGATATAAAATTTCATCAAAGAACTGCTTTAGTTGTATCCAATAAATTTTGGTATGTTGTCTCATTATTGTCATTTTCTTCGATGAAATTATCAATTATTTCTATGATTTATTGTTTCACCCACTCATTTTTAGGATTAGATTATTTAGTTTCCAATTAATTTTTGGTCTACTTTCCCTGGTCCTTTGTTACATGTAATTTTGATTGCATCATTATTTGAAAAACATTCATTTACTATTTCTGATTTTTGGTATTTAATTTTGAGAATTTTTTGTCCTAATACATGATCAATTTTTGGGTAGATTCCATGGCTTCCTTCACATCAAAACAAGATCAAGACTCTAAATGGTTTTGGTATGACAAAAAGACAAATATTTGCATTGTAATAAATTTCCAGCTCAAGATATTTTAGAAGAACTTCTGGAAAGTTCTGCCTCAATCAGATGAGGGGAAGAGAGGGTGAAGCTGTCCAGCACAAGTCCAGCACAAGGACCCAGGGCAGGATATAGGATAAATCTACTGGGAGGCTCTTAGCCAAAAGACAGCAGCATTGGCTATTCTGTTCTGGTTCAGAAATCAGTGGATTAGCAGACTAGCTCTGAAATCTTGAATACAATTACAAAAAGCAAATAGTGAGCCCTGAACCCCTCAGTATAATGTGAGACTTGGCCACATCCACCCAGAATGACAAGAAAGCCAACAGCACTGGTCCCATGACATCATGAAGCTTCTGTCTCCTTTAGAGGAAGCTCAGAATAGTTCCTTTTTTTTTCCCCTAAGAGCAGACTTCAACTTTTAAAAATGAGCAGAAAAGCAAAAAGAAAATTGAAGAAGAATAGCTTTTATAGAGATAGGGAATAACAAACCCTGAAAATACTTAAAGCAAAATATTTGCAGATGAAGCCTCACAGGGTGATATGGATTGGTCTCCCACTAAAAAGGCCCTCTTGGAAAAATTCAAAAAATATCTTAAAAGAAATGATTGTTTTGCAGGAGAGTTTGGAAAAGGAAACACACAGACTAATTGAAGAAAATTCTTTAAAATGGATCTGGCAAAATGGAAAAAAAGAACACAATGCCTTAAAAATCGATTTGGTGAAATGAAAAAAGAAAATAACTCCTCATAAAATAGAATGGACAAAATGGAAAAGGAGAACAACTTCCCCAAAAATAGAATTAGTGAAATGGGTTAAAAAAAACAAATGAAGAAAACAAATCATCCAAAAATTCAATTGGCCAAATGCAAAAGGAGGTTAAAACAAACAAACAAACAAACAAAAAAAAAAAACAACAACCAAAAAAAAAAAAAAAACTGAAGAAAGTCATGCACTAAAAATTAGAATTAAACAAATAAAAGAAAATAACTCAATGAGACTTGAAAAATCAAACAAAATAAAAAAATGAAAAAAGAGAATGTAAAATATCTCATCAAGAAAACAAGTGATCTTGAAAATAGATTCAGGAAAGAAAATATAAGAATTATTGGACTACCTGAAAGAAAAAAAAAGATGAAAAAAGAGCCTAAATAGTATCTCAGAAGAAATCATCAAGGAAAACTATTCTGATGTCTTAGAACCAGAAGAAAAATAGCCCTTGAAATAATCTCCTGATCATCTCCTGAAAAAGACCTTGAAATGAAAACCCCAAGGAACATTGTAGCTAAATTTCAGAATTATTAGCTCAAGAAGAAAATATTGAAAGCAACCATCAAAATGATTCAAATCTAAGGAACCACAATCTGGATTACCAACAACCCAGAAGTTTCCATTTTAAAGGATTGAAGGGCCTGAAATATAAAACTCTGGAGGGCAAAAGAGCTTGGACTGCAGTCAAGAATCAACTATCCAGCAAATTAAGCATTAACATTCAGGAGGAAAGATGGGAATTCAACTAAATAAGGCAATTGCATTTATTTTTTATGAAAAGTCCAGAGATTAATAGAAAAATTTGATCTTCAAATACAGAACTGAAGGAGAGCATAAGCAAGTAAAAAGAGGAGAAAAAGAAAGTTGTATTTTTAAAGGTTAAAAAGTTTACATCCATATATGGGGAGATAATATGTTTAATTCTTAGTGGAATATTTAAAGTTTGTGTGTATAATTTCACTTTTTTGTGATGATATAAAAAAGAAAGTTTGGGTGGAAGAAGCATTGTGCTGAAAGAAAAATAAAGGGGAGTTAAAATACAATAAATTACATAACATGAAGAGGCAAAAACAATCTATAATAATTGAGAAAAAGAAGGGAAGGAAATAACACTGTGTGAACCTTAATCTCATTGAATTTGGATTGAATAATATCAGACATTTAGTTTAATAGAGAAACTATTCTCACCCAAACAGTAAGCTACAGAGCTAAAAGAAATAATAACAAAGTTCATCTGGAAGAATAAAAGGTTAAGAATTTCAAGGAAAAAAAAAAAAAAACTGAAAATGAAGATGTCCCAGTTGCACCAGATCTAAAACTCTATTATAAAATAGTGGTTATCAAAACTATTTGGTACTGGATATGAAATAGAATAGTTGATCAGTGGAATAGATTAGATTCACAAGACACAATGGTCAATAACTATAATAATCCAGTATTAGGTCAACTCTAAGACCTCAACTTCTAGGATAATAACTCACAATTTGATAAAAATTGCTGGAAAATTTGGAAAATAGTACAGCAGAAACTAGACACTAACACTTTACACCCTGTAATAATGTAGATATGGGTTCATGATTTAGATGTAAAAAGTGATACTATCAGTAAATCAGAAGAACAAAGGATAATCTAACTCTCAGATCTGTGGAGAAACAAAGAATTTGTGGCCACAGAAGAACAAGAGAACATTATAAACTGCAAAATGGATAGTTTTTAATTATATTAAGTTAAAAAAGTTTTTTTTGTTTGTTTGTTTTTCAACAAAGAAAACCAAATCAGATAAGCTTACAAGGGAAGTAAAAATCTGGGGGAAATGTTTGAATTCAAGGATTCTGATAAAGACTTTATTTCTAAAATACATAGAGAATTGACTCAAATTTATAAGAATACATGCCATTCTGCAATTAATGAATGGTCATAATATTTAAACAGACAATTTTCAAATGAAGAAATCAAAACCATTTCTAGTCATGTAAAAAATTGATCAGAGAAACGCAAATTAAGACAACTCTGAGACACACTATACACCTCTCAAATTGACTAAGATGATAGGAAAAGACAATGATAATTGTTGGAGGGAATGTGGGAAAATAGGGACACTAATCCATTATTTATGAAGTTGTGAACTGATCCAAACATTTTTCCCCTAAAAGATAATGATTAAATTTGCTGGGTAGTTGACTCAGGGCTGCAGTACAAGTTCCTTTGCCTTCTATAATGTCATATTCCTGCATCTTTGAAAGTTGCAGTATACAAAATAAACCCGCATAAGTCATCAGCATTCTTATATATCACTAACAAAATCTAACAGTTAGAGTTACAAAGAGAAATTCCATTTAAAGTAACTACTGAATGTATAAAATATTTAGGAATCTATCTGCCAAGGGAACATTAGAAACTTTATGAGCAAAACTACAAAACACTTTCCACACAAATTAAGTATGATTTAACCAACTGGAAAAATATTAAATGTTCTTGGATTGGCTTAGCAAATATAATAAAGATGACAACACTACCTAAACTAATCTATTTATTTAGTGCTATACCAATCAGACTCCCAAAAAACTTTTTTGATGACCTAAAAAAAAATAACAACAAAGTTCATATGGAAAAACAAAAGATCAAGAATTTCAAGGGGATTAATGAAAAAAAAAATCAAATGAAGGTGGCCTAGCTCTACCAGATCTAAAATTATATTATAAAGTAGCGGTTATTAAAACCATCTGGTATTGGCTAAGAAATAGACTAGTTGATCAATGGAATAGGTTAGGTTTTAAGGACAAAGCAGCCAATAACTTTAATAATCTAGTGTTTGACAAACCCCAAAACCCCAGTTTTGGGGATAAGAATGCATTATTTGATAAAAGTTGTTGGGAAAATTGGAAATTAGTATGGTAGACACTAGGCATTGACCCACACTTAACACCATACACCAAGATAAGGTCAAAATGGGTTCATGACCTAGGCATAAAGAATGAGATGATAAATAAATTGGAAGAGCATAGGATAGTTTACCTTTCAGACCTGTGGAAGAGGAAGGAATTTATGACCAAAGAAGAACTAGAGATCACTATTGACTACAAAATAGAAAATTTTGATTATATCAAATTGAAAAGTTTTTGTACAAACAAAACTAATGTAGACAAGATTAGAAGGGAAACAATAAACTGGGAAAATATTCTTACAGTCAAAGGTTCTGAAAAGGCCTCATTTCCAAAATATATAGAGAATTGACTCCAATTTATAAGAAATCAAGCCATTCTCCAATTGATAAATGGTCAAAGGATATGAACAGACAATTCACAGGTGAAGAAATTGAAACTATTTCTAGCCATGTGAAAATATGCTCCAAGTCATTATTAATCAGAGAAAGGCAAATTAAGACAACTCTGAGATACCACTACACACCTGTCAGATTGGCTAGAATGACAGGGAAAGATAATGTGGAATGTTGGAGGGGATGTGGGAAAACAAGGAACTGAAACATTGTTGGTGGAATTGTGAACACTCCAGCCATTCTGGAGAGCAATTTGGAACTATGCTCAAAAAGTTATCAAACTGTGCATACCCTTTGATCCAGCAGTATTTCTACTGGGCTTATACCCCAAAGAGATACTAAAGAAGGGAAAGGTATGTGCCAAAATGTTTGTGGCAGCCCCGTTTGTAGTGGCTAGAAGTGGAAAATGAATGAATGCCCAATCAATTGGAAAATGGTTGAATAAATTGTGGTATATGAATGTTATGGAATATTATTGTTCTGTAAGAAATGACCAGCAGGATGAATACAGAGAGGATTGGTGAGACTTACATGAACTTAGAACTCAACTCTGAGATACCACTACATACCTGTCAGATTGGCTAGAATGACAGGGAAAGATAATGCTGAACGTTGGAGGGAATGTGGGAAAACAGAAACCAGCCATTTAGGAGAGCAATTTGGAACTATGCTCAAAAAGTTATCAACTTTTTGTTAAGTGAACTGATGCTAAGTGAAATGAGCAGAACCAGGAGATCATTATATACCTCAACAATGATACTCTATGAGGATGTATTCTGATGGAAGTGGATTTCTTCAACAAAGAGATCTAACTCAGTTTTTCAATTGATCAAGGATGAACAGAAGCAGCTACATCCAAAGGAAGAACATTGGGAAATGAATGTAAGCTGTTTGCATTTTCTTTTTCTTCCCAGGTTATTTTTTACCTCCTGAATCCCATTCTCCCTGTGCAACAAGAGAACTGTTTGGTTCTGCACACATGTATTGTATCTATGATATACTGTAACCTATTTAACATGTATAGGATTGCTTGCCATCTGGGGGAGGGGGTGGAGGGAGGGAGGAGAAAAATTGGAACAGAAGTGAGTGCAAGGGATAATGTTGGAAAAAATTACCCAGCTATGGTTTCTGTCAATAAAAAGCTATTAAAAAATAAATCTCCTTTTGCATTTGACCAATTGAACTTTTAATATAGTTGTTTTGTTCATTGGATTTTTTTTCTATTTTATGAATTTTGTTTTTCAAGGAGTTGTTTTTTTCCATTTTTACAAAACTATGTTTTGAGGAGTAATTTTCTTCAGATAATTTATATCTTTCCTTTTCTAGAGTGCTCATTTCCTTTTCCCACTTTTTCTTCTGCCTCTTTTTAAAGATTTTGAATTCTTACAAGAGAGCCTTTTGAGATGGAGACCAACTTATAAAACCCTTGAAGGCTAAATCTTTTTATTTTATTTTATTATTATTATTTTTTGCCTTTAGTGTCCTCAGAATTGGAGATCTGTTCTTCCCAGTCTCCATAAAAAACAAAAAACAAAACAAAGACAAAACAACTATCTATGGTCAGAACTCTTTTTGATTTTTTACTCATTTTTCAAGAGTGATGTCTGCTCTTAGGGCAAAGGGGAGATTATCCCAAGCTTTCTCAATAGGCAACAGCAACTTCAGGTTGCTTTAGGGCTGATGCTTCTGGCTTTCTTTCCTTTCCATGCTGGGTAGATGTGGCCATGTCCTATTTGTTTTGCTGTGATTCAGTGGTTAACTATTTGAATTTTGTGCTTATGTTGGAGGTTTCACAGCTAGTCTGCTGATTTACTGGCTTTTGAATACGACAGAGTAGTAAATGCTACTGCATTTTGGCTAAAAGTCTCCCATTGGATTCTTATGACCCACAGAGACCTCTCTTCCCTGGATCTTCCTTTGTGGCTCTGTGCTTGTAGTGGGCTGCCACTGTCCCTGCCTGATTGAGACAGACATTTCCTGGAGTTCTTCTAAAATATCTTCTGCTGGAAATGCATTATACATAAAATATTTGTAGATTCTGTCACTCCAAAACCCATTCAGAGACTTGATCTGGTTTTGATCTAAAGTAAGCCAGGAAGAGCACAGAGAAAGACTTGTCTACTGTGCACTATCTTTGTTATGCCTCTGAAACATTAATTTTCTGTGAAAAATAATCAGAAATATGATGACTAAAGGCAAAATTACAAAGGTTATCCTTTGTAAGAGGATTAGACTGTTCTTTATTAGAAAATAGAATAAAAGATGAACTAATAGAGGATATTATAGCAGAGTTTTGAGGTATAAAATAGCAATCAAGAGGGTAGTCAGTGAGATAAGTTCTATTTTCATAGTAAACTGGTCTTGAGTTCTTTTGCTGAGAGGAAGAAGAAAGAGAGTGGAGGGATGATAAGAAAATTGTGTTAAAACAACTCTAGGAAATATAATATAATCAGGGAAGAATAGAAGAATTTTCATGCAACTGTGGATCCAATTGGCAAAATCATAAAACTTCACCTAGCATTGATTTAAAGTTCTTCTGCAGATTGAAAGAATACAGTCATGTTCTCCAAGAGAGAAGTAAGCAGAAATTAGATCTTGGTGAAGCATTAATAGCAAATGCATAAGGTAAAAGGAATTAATTAATAAGAAACATGGGACAGGTGTGCTGGTTAAGTATAGGATCAAATCTGAACAAAATAAGACTTGTGCAGGGGTGATGATTCACAGATTGAGGCAGTGGTGTTCAAATATTATTTGTTCTCCATGACTAATACCAGGTTTTCCCTCTAAAACCATCATATATTAAATTTTCTTTTTCTGCTTCCTGGCTTGTTTCTTTCAGTTATCAACTAGAATCCCATTACCCTTTTTAAAATAGGAAACTTTCCCCTATTCCCTCTTAGTTTTAGTTTCTTCTCTTTGAGAATATATATCCATATCCAATTTATGCTCACTGATTCTCCCCACTTTAGTCCATCTTCCAGACAGAGTAAAAGTCAACTTTCTAAATAATATGACTGACAATTTCAACTCCCTCCAACACACATAGACCTTAATTAAGTATGTCTTGTTTTCAACTTTAGTCAAAGCCAATCCTACTCTGTCACAAATTTCTAGAACTTTATATTCCCTTGATGCAGTGACACTGGCCTCCTTGTTCTAATTTGGTACCTTTTCTCTGAATATGTATCTGATTAATAATGTGTGTGTGTGTGTGTGTGTGTGTGTGTGTGTTCCTTGTATATTCAGTAATTAGCTTAAGACCTGGCAAATACTAAACATTGACTAATGAATAGAACAAGTAGAGTACTATAGTGGAAGTCATAGTATGAACTTATAACAGGCATAGGAAGAATGAGAGATAGAGAGATAAGAAAGAAAAAAGGAAATAGTCAGAGAAAGGAATATTAGATTTTTAAAACAAATACATAAATGCATACATTCTTAAGAATATATATTCATATATGTATGTATACATATATGTATCTATGAAATTAAATGTAGATGATTGTTGGAAGGATATAAATGAATAAATAAGTGAATTAATGAATGAGTCAACACATTTTTATTTTTATTTTTACTACCTGTTAATGACTTTCTTAAGCAGTGAATATACATATAGTTGAGTGCAGCTATAGGATAAAAACCAAAGCCTATGGTCTCTGTAATAACTCATAAGTCAGGTGGCAAAACTTGTGAATCTAGAAGCCACTGTAATCAGGTAGATGACAAGGACTAGGCTTTCAAAAAGTCAAAATGATGAACTCTATATTCACGGTTATAATATTTTACTTTGGTGGCAGACATAGAAAGTACAAGTTCATATTCTTTTATTTGAACCTATAACTAATCAAAATAGATTTGAGCATGGATAAGGTAGAACAAAGGTGAACACCTGAAGGAACATCAGCATGAATATTGATATTGTGAAGCATGGAATCAGGGGTTGAGATGGAGAGGAAATCTATTTGTCATTCTGAAAAAAAGTCAGAGAAATTTAAATCTGACTGTTGATTATAAGGGTTGATACACATCAATTTTAATGAAACATTAAAGTGAATAAATAGCTAAGTTTGATGATAGATATTTGCAAAATTATTTAGAAGAAGTAGAACAATAGATATGTATTCTCCATTTCCTGCCACATATTGCTTGAAGTATAAGAGAAGGGATAAAGTGTGCTAGAAAGGTAAAAGAGGAAGATATTTATGGAGAGAGCCAAGTTTCTCTAATCACAAGAAGATGGATGTAGTGTTAGAGGAATATGGTTGCAGTTGCAAGAAATAGGGTTATAAATCTAAAACATTATGGAGAGTAGGAGAAATTGTGCAATGACTTGTTCTGATGTTCTGATGTTTGTTTTCATCTCTGATTCAAGTGACTGCTAATTGTATTATAAGGAAAGATTATTTTCTTCCTATAGAGGAATGTGAGGAGACTCATGTAATCTGTGTCCAAATTCCATGTTATTAAGGAGAATTAAGAATTCCTGAAGGAAAAAAAAAAGAATTACAGATTCAATGGGAAAGAAAAGGATTTGATGTTAAGGATGACAGATGAGATTTGTCAGGGTGATGGTGAATGGATGAATGTTACAAAGATGAAAAGAATGAAAAGAAAAGAAAAGATGAAAAACTGTATTAGAGATCTTAAAAAAAAAAAAAAGATTTGGTATTCTTCCTGAAGAGGCAAGAGTTGGAGTCTCTGATGAAATTGCTTGTCCTTCCAAGCATGATATAATAGAATCAAAAAAGCTATCAGGTAAGAGATAATTGAGTTAAAGGAAGAGGGCAAATGGGTAATAGTGGTAATTGATTACCCAACTACTACAATTTATCAATCTGATAACAATAATAGAGAAGTATGGTTAGTTTGTTTTTTTGTGGGAAGGAGGAGGGGTATACACATCCAATACATAAATGAGACCACCCCAAGACTTATCAATAAAGGATGACAACTGCCCATTTCTTGTGCTTCACAGGAACTTGAATGATACTTCTAAGAAAAATTTTAAATGGTTTGCTGGTAATTTGAAGTCTTAAGATGGAAAACCCATAGAGACATGTATCTCTGTGTGTGTATGTTTTCATATTTGATAACTGAAAGCAACAAATGCAGAAGAGAAAATTTAATTTTGAATTAAACAGCTGGCTAAAAAGATGGTGCCTAAGAATGGGATGAATTTGGATTTTCCTGGCAATAGATTGAATAGACCTAAGGAAGGCCAAAAAAAATTGCATTTATTAGTATCTTGTAAATCTAATAAAAAGTAGAGATAGAATGATACATAATTACATGTAAATATACTATATAGTATATATAAATTAGCATGTATATTATATGTAGTAACCACAAACAAGGAAAAAGAATAGCAGTGAGATAACCAGATATTCATAAGAAACAAATCAAAGAAAAAAATCAAGTAGCAAAAGCACATGATGTTAAAAGTGTAAACAATACCATACAAATTCAAAGCAATAAATGAAAAAGTAAGATTAGTGGTCTAAAAGCAAAATTTAAATTTGAATTTATTGTGTCTTTATAATTTATTAGGTAAACCTCTTGAGACAACTATGATTTTGGATGAATACACCTTATAAAAATGATGGAGTAGCCTTATATATATTTTTAAGTTTATTTTTAAAACACATTGATTTATTTATTATTTTGGGGATATTATGAAAAATCAGAACAAAAGGAAAAAAAAAACATGGGAGGGGAAAAAAAAAACAGAAATAAGAAGTGAACACAGTACGTATTGATTTACATTCAATCTCCATAGTTCTTTTTCTGGATGTAAATGACATTTTTTGTCCAGTCTTTCGGGATTGCTTTGAATCACTGAATCACTGATGTTTTTCATAGCTGATCATTGATGGAAAGGAGACATGTCTTTATCTGAGTTGTCACTGATATTCCTCAGGTCAATACTAAATCAAGTCTTTGAACTGGTTTTAGAGTGACAGAACACACAAATATTTTAAGTGTAAAATTTCTAGCAGAAGATATTTTGAAAGAACTTCAGAAAAAGTCTGTTTCAATTAGCCATGAAAGGAGGCAGCTGAGCGCAAGCACAATGCAGAGATCCAGAGTGGTGTGCCAGGGAGTATATTGGGAGGAATCTACAACAGTGTTGCCTATTCTGTTCTCTTTGTAAGCCAGTGTATCAGCACATTAGCTGTGAGACACAAATACAAAATACAAAAAGCAAATAGTTAGCTTCTGAACCCCAGAATAACCTGGGACCTGAACCTGGCCACACCCATCCAGTACCATAAGTCAGCAAAGTGAACAACACCAAGTTGCAGCCACTGTTGTCTGCAGAGGAAGCTTGGACAATCTCTGCTTTACCCTAAAAATAGAACTCAATCTTTTAAAAAATCAGCACTAAAGCAAAAAGAGTTCTGACCATATATAGTTTTTATGGGGAAGAGAAAGAACAAATCTCCAATCCTGAGAACACGAAAGCACATTGTCTCCAGATGAAGCTCCAAAGAGTGATTTAAGTTGGTTCCCACTTCACAAGTCTCTCTTGGAAGAATTCAAAAAGGATCTTAAAAGACAGAAGAAAAATGGGGAAGGAAATGAGAACACTGCAGAAGAATTTGGATAGGAAACACAGAAATTATATGAAGAAAACTTACAAAGTAGATTTGAGAAAATGAAAAAAAAAACCAATTTTTTGAAAAACAAAATTTGTAATATGGAAAATAAATTCATTGAAACAAAATAACTCATTTAAATATCCAGTTGACCAAATACAAAAGGAACTTAAAAAGGTAACTGAAGAAAATAATTCACTAAAAATTAGAATTGAACAAATAGAAATGAATGACTTAATGAGACAAGAATCAGTCAAACAAAACAAAAAAATTTTAAAAAAAGAAGATATAAAATAACTCTTCGGAAAAAAAAAAAAAACTGACCTGGAAAACAGATCTAGAATTGATAATCTAAAGATTATTGGATTTCTTAAAAACCATAACAAAACAAACAAAAAAAAAAGCCTAGACATCATCTTTCAGGAAATCATCAAAGAAAACTGCTTGGATGACCTAGAATCAGACAATAAGTAGCCATTGAAAAAATTTACTCATCACCTCTGAAAGAG
This sequence comes from Antechinus flavipes, assembly GCF_016432865.1. Taxonomy (NCBI): domain Eukaryota; kingdom Metazoa; phylum Chordata; class Mammalia; order Dasyuromorphia; family Dasyuridae; genus Antechinus; species Antechinus flavipes. The sequence continues at coordinate 127,516,737 of NC_067399.1, read as the reverse complement.
ACCTCCCCAAATGAAAATTCCAAGGAATATTACATCTAAATTTTAGAATTGTAGGATCAAGGAGAAAATATTGCAACCAGCCAGAAAGAAACAATTCAAATATCAAGGAGTCACAATCAGGATTACTACAGATTTAGCAGCTTCCTCCTTAAAGGACTGAGGGTCAGGAATCTGATATTCTGAAAGGCAGAGGAACTTGAACAGCAGGCAAGAATCAACTATTCAGCAAAACTAAGCATTATCTTTGAGGGAAGAAGATGGACATTTAATGATATAGATGAATTTCATTTATTTCTTATAAAAAAGACCAGAGATTAAGAAAAAAAATTTGATATCCAAACACAGACCTCCAGAGAAGCATAAAAATGTAGAAAGAAAATAACTCTTGAGAATTACATCACTGTTACAGATATAGTTAAAGGGTGCAGGTATAATTTGATTTTACTGTGATAATGTAAAAATAAATTAGAGCTAGAAAGGGGATTGTATTGGAAGGAGACAAAAAATGGAGGTAAAATGAAGAAAATTACATCTCATGAAAATAATTGAGGGAAAGAAAAAGGGGGATGGACATAATGTGAATCTTACTCTCATCAGATTTGGCTCAAAGCAAAGAACATCAGATGTATTTGGCGTCAAAAAGACAAGTTTCACCCTAAAAGGAAGTGGAAAGGGAAAAGGGAAAGGAAAGAGGGAGGCTAGTGGAAGGGGAAATAGAAGAAGTAGGGTTAAAGTATAAGAAAGGAAGAGGAGCTGTAAAGGGGTAATCCCAAAATCTAGTTTTGAGATCTAGCTCTATTACTTCTTTGCCATGTGGACATTAGTCAATATTTGTACTTCCTATTTCATATCATCAATATAACAAAGCTTTTTTGTAAACTATAAAGTTCTTCAGAATTTAATTCTAGTATCAAAACAGTCAGACCCCATACTCATTGTCATTTTCATTATTGGCACCATTAAGTCTTCATAATTTTATTTCATTGTTCAGCTTAAATTGTTTTTTTTTTTTTCCTCAACAATGTGGGCTATTTTGAAAATTCAACAAAAACAATTATAACTCAGTTAGTCCAGAGGCAAAAATAGCACTCTACAAATGAATCCATTTTCCTAGAGACATTTTCTCTATTTTATTTATGTAAGCATCTAGCAATATAAAATTTTCCATAAGGATTGCTTTGGCTGTATCCCATAAATTTTGGTTGTCTCATTATTGTCATTCTCTTGAATGAAATTATTGTTTCTGTAGTTTGTTGTCTCACCTATTCATTCTTTAGGATTAGAATATTTATTTTCCAATTAATAATTGGTGTATATTTTCCTGGTTCTTTATTACATTAATTTTCATATCATGATTTTAAAAGGATGCATTTACTAATTCTATCATTCTCAATTTGATTTAAAGTTTTGTTCCCTAATGCATGGTCAATTTTTGTGTGGTTCCACGTGTTGTGGGAAATATATATATATATATATATATATTTCTTTTTGCCCCCATTCAATTTTCTTCAAAGATCCATCATACCTAACTTTTAAAAAGTTCCTATTTACCTCCTTGACTTCTTTCTTGTTTATTTTGTGGTTAGATCTATCTAGTTCTGATAGAGTTAGGTGGAAATCCCCCACTAGTATAGTTTTATTGTCTATTTCTTTTTTCAACACTCTTCTCCTCTAGGAATTTGGATGATATATCACTTGGTGCATATGTTTAATAGTGTATGTAGTTTCCTTCCTTATTTCCTTTAGTTAAGTCTAATTTTTTGCTTTTGCCTTGATCTGAGATTAGGAATATTATCTCTGATTTTTTTTCCATTTACCTTTACTCTATACGTATCTCTCTGCTTAACATGTGTTTCTTGAAGACAATATATCATCAGATTTTGTTTTTTGGGGGACATTTTCTAATGCTTCTTTTAAAATAAAGTAAGTTAACGATCATAAATATAATGCAATGGGGAATTCAGAAGGTGATTTTTTTACTCATTTTAAAAAATTTATTTGCTAATTTAGACTCATAGAGCAGAACTAAGTATTGTTTTTGTCACAAAGATTACCTTGTTTCTGAAATTGTTAGTGAAAGAGACATTGAACTTCTCCTTTGGCAAAAGAGAGAACTCTAAAGAGAACTTAAGAGCTTGGAATCTGATTTCATAGTTTAGAAATACATTCTTATGCTACCCAGCCCTGCCTTGAAGAGACAATATTGGTGGCACATAATGAGAATCATTGGTCTGCTAGACATAAAGTCAAACATTTCTACATAGTCATGATTATGGTGTCCTTTTATTTTATTTTTTCTATTACAAATGTATATTCATTTTTTAAAAATCTATTTCCTTATGAATCTTGTTGAGAGAGAGAAATCAGAACAAAAGCGAAAACCTACAAGAGAAAAACAGAAGAAAAAGAAAAAAATGTGATCATAGGATGTAATGGTTTACATTCAATCTCCTTAGTTTTCTCTCTGGATGCAGATAGCAGTTTTCACATAAAGTTTATTGAGATTGCTTTTGATAATTAAACTGCTGAGAAGAACTAAGGATGTCACAGTTGAAATTTTGTCCTATGGGCATAATTCTAAATCCCTCTCTAGAATGGCTGGATCACTTCACAACTCCCCCAACAAAGCATTATTGTCCCTGTTTTCCCACATTCCTTCCAACATTTATCATCATCTTTTCCTGTTACTTTAGCAAATCTGAGAGGAATGAGATGGCACCCCAGTATTGTTTTAATTAGCATTTCTCTAATCAATAGTGATTTACAGCATTTATTTTTATATGACTAGAAGTGGTTTTAATTTCTTCATCTGGAACAGTTTTTTTTATATAATTTGGGAAATGATCTGTAATTCTTAAAAATTTGACACAGTTATGAAATCAGTCAGCAATACTGGCCCTAAGGCAAAGTAAAGTGGCTCTCATCTCTTGGCCTCATGGGCAAACTTCAACCTTTAAAAATGAGTAAAAAAAAAATTACAACAAAACAAAAAGACTTCCAAATAAATTTTATGGAGAAATAGAAGAACATACCTCAAACCTTGAGGATTCTAAGGGCAAATCAGCTTCAAATAAAGCCCTAAAGGGTGATATGAGTTGGTCCCCATTTCAAAGGGCTCTCTTGGAAGAATTAAAAAAAAAATCTTTAAAGAGAGTTATAATAAAAATGGGGAAAGGAAATGGGATCTTTGTGAGAGGGTATAGAAAAGGAAAAACAAAAATTACGTAAAAACAACAACAACAACAACAACAACAACAACAACAACTCCTTAAAACTGATTTGAAATAGAAAAGGCCAATAACTCCTTACAAAATAAATGTAAGAAAGAAATCAATTCATTGAAAAACAGAATTTGTGAAATGGAAAAATTGCAATGAACAATACATCTCAATTAGCCAAATGCAGAAGGAGATAAAAAAAGTAACAAGAAAATAATTCACTAAAAATTAGAACTGAACAAGTTGAAGTAAATGATTCAATGATACTTCAACAATCAGTCAAATAAAACCAAAAAAAAAAAAATGAGAAAAAACAGGGGGAAAAAAGTAAAATACTTCACTGAAAAAACTGACCTGGACAATAGAACTAGGAGAAATAATCTAAAAATTATTAGACATGCTGAAAATCATGATGAAAACAGAGTCTAGATAATGATCTTTCAGGAAATAATCAAGGAAAACTGCCCAGATATCCTAGAACCAGAAGATAAAATAACAATTGAAAATATTCACCAGTCACCTCCTAAAAGAGACAAGTGAAAACTTGTTAAATTTTTTGAATTATCAAATCAAGGAGAAAATATTTCAGGGAGTCAGAAGGAAATAATTCAAATATGAAGGAGCCACAATCAGGATCATTCAAGACCTAGTAGTTTCCACTTTAAAATGCTAAATGGTATGGGATATGATATTCTAAAAACAAAGGAACTTGGATTCCAGTCAATAATCAACTATCCATCAAAACTGAGCATCATCTTTCAGGGAAAAAGATGGACATTCAATGAAACAGGTAAATTTCATATATTTCTTGGGAAAAGACCAGAGCTGAATAGAAAACTTGACCTTCAAATACAGAACTCAAGAAAAGCTTAAAAAGGCAAAAGGGAAAGAAAAAGAACTTTCTTTTAAAAGTTACAAAGCTTATATCCCTACATGGGAAGATGATATGCTTAACTCTTAAGATCCATATCTCTGTTTTGGGTATACTTAGAGGGTGCAGGTATAATTTGATTTTATTTTGATGATTGAAGAAAGAAACTAGAGTGATTCTCCTGGAAAAAGAGGAAAACAGTTAAAAAAGGGTAAATTACATTTAATGAGGAGGCAAGAAATACTTACTGCAATTGAGGGAAAAAAGGAGGTGGATGAGTATTTTGGAAATCTTAGTCCTATCAGATTTGACTCAAATAAAATATATTAAACACATTTAGCTTTACAGAGAAGCTTGTTTAATCCTTATTTATAGGGAAGTAGCAGAGAAAGGGGAAAAGAAAGGGGAGAGGCTAATAGAAGGGAGAACAGAAGGAAAAGGGGAAAGATATAAGAAAAAGTGAGGAGCTATAAAAGGGGAGGGCTGTTTGAAAGAGGGGGAGATCAGTGGCAAAATACTGGGGAGAAAGGAGAGGAGGAAGGGAAGAGAAGAGCATAACTGGAGGTAAACAAGGTGGCAGGAAATAACAGAATTAGTAATTTTTTCTGTGAATGTGAATGAGATGAACTCACTCATAAAATGTAAACTGATAGTAGACTGGATAAAAAGCCAAAATCCTGCAATTTATTGTTTGTAAAAACCTAATTTAAAGCAGAGTAATAAATTTAGGATAAAGGTAAAAGGCTGAAGCAGAAGCAAACAACAACAAGAACAACAACAACAACAACAACAAAACAAGGGTAGCAATTCTGACCTCAGATCAAGCAAAAGCAAAAATAGATCTAATTAAAAGATATAAAGAAGAAAACTACATCCTATTTAAAGATATCATAGATAATGAAGTAATATCAATATTAAACATACATGTACAAGTGGAATAGCATTTAATTTGTGGAGAAATTAAGAGATCATCAAGAAGAATTAGAGAGCAAAACTATACTAGTAGGGGACCTCAATCTTGCTCTCTCAGAATTAGATAAATCAAACCACAAAATAAATAAGAAAGAAGTTAAGGAGGTAAATAAAATACTAGAAAAGTTAGGAATGATAGATCTTTGGAAAAAATTAAATGGAGAAAGAAAAGCATATATATTTTTTTTTCTATACAGTGAATGGGACCTATACAAAAATTGACCATGTAATAGGGCATAAAAACCTCAACATCAAATGCAAAAAGGCAGAAATAGCAAATGCATTTTTATAGATCATGATGAAATAAAATTGTATGCAATAAAACACGAGGAGAAAATAAACCAATAATTAATTTAAAACTAAATAATCTAATCTTAAAGACTGAGTGGGTGAAGTAACAAATCATAGACTCAATCAATAATTTTATCCAAGAGAATGAGAACAGTGAGATATCATACCAAAATTTGTGGAATACCAAAGTGGTTATTAGGGGAAATTTTTTATCTCTAGTTCCTTACTTGTGAGAAATAGAGAAAGAGAAGATCAATGAATTTGGCTTGCAACTAAAAAAGTTAGAAAAAAAAAACAATTGAACACCAAATTTGAAATTCTGAAAATAAAAGGAAGAATTAACAAAACTGAAATAAGAAAACTATTGAATTAATAAAAAAAAAACTAAGAATTGATTTTATGAAAAAATTAACAAAATAGATAAACATTTAGTTGATTTGTTTAGAAAAAGGAAAGAAGAATATGAAATTATTAATTTCAAAAATGAAAAGGGTGAACTCTCCACTTATGAAGAGGAAATTAAAACTATAATTAGGAATGCTTTTTCCCAAGTATATGTGATTATATTTGATAATATAAATGAAATGAAGGAATATCTACAAAAATATAGATTGCCCATATTAACAGTAGAGGAAGCAAATTATTTAAATAGTCCCATTTTAGAAAAAGAAATAGAACAAGCTATTACTCAACTCCATAAGGAAAAAATCTTAAGGCCCCAGATGGATTTACATTTGAATTCTACCAAACATTTAAAAAACAATTCTAATATTATGCAATTTTTTTTATAATCTTTACATTTTTATTAAAGATTTTTATTGTTCAAAACATATGCATGCACAATTTTTCAGCATTAGTCCTTACAAAACCTTGCATTCCAATTTTCCCTCCCTTACCCCACATTCTCCCCTAGATGGAAAATAGTCCACTATATGTTAATCATGACAGAAATTTTTGTTAAATCTAATGTATGCACACATTTATACAATTATATGCACAAGAAAAATGAAATCAAGTTAAAAAAAAAAAAGAAGGAAAATAAAATGCAAGCAAGCAACAACAAAAGGTCTGGATATGCTATGTTTGAATCACATTCCCTGTTCCCACAATCCTCTCTCTGGGTGTAGATAGCTTTCTTTCTTTCTTTCTTTTTAATAATTATGACCCATGCCTGGGTAATTTTTTTTTACATTATCCCTTACACTCACTTCTCTTCCGACTTTTCCTCTCCCTCCCTCCACCCCCTTCCCCAGATGGGAAACAGTCCTTTACATGTTAAATATGTCATAGTATATCCTGAATACAATATATGTATGTAGAACCTAACAGTTCTCTTTTTTCACAGGAAGAATTGGATTCAGAAGGTAAAAAATAACCTGGGAAGAAAAAGAAAAATGCAAACAGTTTACACTCATTTCCCAGTGCTCTTTTTTTGGGTGTAGCTGCATCTGTCCATCATTGATCAATTGAAACTGAGTTAGATCTTCTCTTTGTCAAAGAAATCCACTTCCATCAGAATATATCCATACGGTATCATTGTTGAAATATATAATAATCTCCTGGTTCTGCTCATTTCACTTAGCATCAGTTCATATAAGTCTCTCCAAGCCTCTCTGTATTCATCTTGCTGGTCATTTCTTACAGAACAATAATATTCCATAATATTCATATACCACAATTTACCCAACCATTCTCCAGTTGATGGGCATCTATTCATTTTCCAGTTTCTAGCCACTACAAACAGGGCCACCACCAAAATTTTGGCACATACAGGTCCCTTTCCCTTCTTTAGTATTTCTTCGGGCTATAAGCCCAGTAGTAGCACTGCTGGATCAAAGGGTATGCACAGTTTGATAACTTTTGGTGCATAATTCCACATTGCTCTCCAGAATTTTATATTTGTTCACAACTCCACCAACAATGCATCAGTGTCCCAGTTTTCCCGCATCCCCTTCAAGGTTCATCATTATTTTTTCCTGTCATCTTAGCCAATTTGACAGATGTGTAGTGGTATCTCAGAGTTGTCTTAATTTGCATTTCTCTGACCAATAGTGATTTGAAACACTCTTTCATATGAGTGGAAATAGTTTCAATTTCATCATCTGGAAATTGTCTGTTCATATCCTTTGACCATTTATCAATTGGAGAATGGCTTGATTTCTTCTAAATTAGAGTCAATTCTCGATATATTTTGGAAATGAAGCCTTTATCAGAACCTTTAACTGTGAAAATGTTTTCCCAGTATACTGCTTCCTTTCTAATCTTGTTTGCATTAGTTTTGTTTTACAAAGGCTTTTTAATTTGATATAATCAAAATTTTCTATTTTGTGGTCAATAATTATCTCTAGTTCATCTTTGGTCACAAATTTCTTTCTCCTCCCTTATACATGGCTTTCTTCATCATAGCAGTTGAAACTGGTTTGAGTCATTTCATTGTTAAAGAGAGCCACAGCCATCAGAATTGATCATCATATAATCTTCTTGTTGGCATGTTTAATGATCTCCTTGTTCTGCTCATTTCACTTAGCAGTTCATGTAGGTATCTCTAGGTCTCTCTAAAATTGTGCTGCTGGTCATTTCTTACAGAACAATAATATTACATAACATTCATATGCCATAATTTATTCAGCCATTTTCCAATTGATGCACATGCATTCAGTTTCCAGTTTCTTGCCACTACAAAAAGAACTGCCACAAACATTTTGGCTCATAGAGGTCCCTTTCCCTCCTTTAAGATCTCTTTGGGATATAATCCCAGTATAAACACTGCTGGATCAAAGGGTATGTACAATTTGATAATTTTTTGGGCATAATTTCAAATTGCTTTCCATAATGGTTGGATCCATTCACAACCCCACCAACAATGTATTAGTGAGCCAATTTTTCTATATCCCCTCCAACATTAATCATTATTTTTTCTTGTCATGTTAGCCAATCTGAGACATGTTTAGTAGTATCTCAGAGTTGTCTTAATTTGGATTTCTCTGATCAATAGTGATTTAGAGCACCTTTTCATATGACAAGAAATAGTTTCAGTTTCTTCATCTGAAAATTGTCTGTTCATATCCTTTTACCATTTATCAATTGCATAATGGCTTGAAGTCTCAAAAAAGTTGAGTCAATTCTCTATATTTAGAAATGAGGCCTTTATTAGAACCTTTGAATGTTAAAAAAATATTTTCCCCCAGTTTTTTGATTCCCTTTTTATCTTGTCTGTATTAGTTATGTTTGTACAAAATCTTTTCAACTTAATTTTATCAAAATTATCTATGTTGTGATTCATAATGATCTGTAGCTCTTCTTTGGTCACAAATTCCTTTTTCCTCCACTGATTTGAGAGATAAACTCTCCTGTGTTCTTCTAATTTATTTATAACATCATTCTATATGTCTAGATCATGAACCCATTTTGACCTTATCTTGGTATAGTTGTTAGTTGTATGTGTGTTTCTGCCATGCTAGTTTCCAATTTCTCCAGCAATTTTTGTCAGATAGTAAATTCATACAACAAAAATGGGAGTCTTTGGGTTTGTCAAACACTAGATTGTTACAGTCATTGATTATTTTGTCCTGTAAACTTAACCTATTCCACTGATTGAGTATTCTCTTTCTTAGCTAGTATCAAATGATTTTCATGATCACTACTTTATAATATAGTTTTAGATCTGGTACAGCTAGGCCACCTTCATTTGGTTTCCCACCCGCCCCCATTAATTCCCTTGAAATTCTTGATCTCTTCTTCTTCCAGATGAATTTTATTGCTATTTTTTCTAGGTCAATAAAATAGTTTTTTGGGAGCTTAATTAATTCTGTAATTGGTTTAGCACTAAATAAATAGATTAGTTTAGGTGGTATTGTCATTTTTATCATATTCTCTCTTCCTATCCAACAGCAACTGATATTTTTCCAATTGTTTAGATCTTCCCTTATTTGAGTGGAAAGTGTTGTAATTTTGCTCATATTTTTCCTGACGTTCCCTTGGCATATAGATTCCCAAATATTTGATACAATTGACAGTTATTTTAATGGAATTTCTCTTTGTATTTTTTGCTGTTGAATTTTGTTAGTGATGTCTAAAAATGCTGATCATTTATGTGGATTTATTTTGTATCCTGCAACTTTGCTAAAGTTGTGGATTATTTTTAATAGTTTTTAGTTGATTCCCTAGGGTTCTCTAAATACAACATCAAATCATCTGCAAAGAGTAATAATTTGGTTTCCTCATTACCTACGCTAATTCCTTTATTTCTTTTTCTTTGCTTATTGCAAAAGTTAGTGTTTCTATTATAATATTGAATACTAATGGTGATAGTACGCAACCTTGTTTTATCCTGATCTTATTGGGAATCGTTCCAGTTTATCCCTATTATATATCATGCTTGCTGAAGGTTTTAAATAGATGCTACTGACTATTTTAAGGAAAAGTTCATTTATTCCTATACTGTCTATTGTTTTTAATTTGAATAGATGTTGTATTTTATCAAATGCTTTTTTTTTTTCTGCATCTATTGAGATTCTTATATGGTTTTGTTAATTTACTTATTAAATGTGTTTCTTGTAAACAACATATTGTTGTGGCTTTTAATCCAGTCTGCTCTCTGCTTCTGTTTTATGGTAAAGTTCACCCCATTCACAATTATGATTAAAACTAGAATTTCTGTATTTCCTGCCATCTTATTTACCCCAAATTATCCTTTTCTCTTTCATTTTCCCCTTTCCCATCTCCCCAGTATTTTACCTATGAGCACCACTTGCCTCAAATAGCCCTTCGTCTTTAGAGTCCCTTCCCGTTTCTTATATATGTCCCTACTATTTCTGTTTTCACTTCTATTTAGCCTATTCCTTTCCTTTTCTCCTTTCCCCTCACACTTTTCTATAAGGTAAGAGAAGTTTCTCTGTAAAACCAAATATGAATAATATTCATTCTTGTAGTTCAAATCTGATGAGAGTAAGATTCACACATTTTTCATTCTCTCCCTTCTTTCTCTAATTATAATAGGTTTTCTTTGCCTGTTTGTGAGATGTAATTTCCCTCATTTTATCTACACTTTCTCCTTTTCCCCACACAATTCCCTTTCCACTTCTAATTTATTTTTTATATTATAATAGTAAAATCAAAGTATACATGCACTCTCTCTCTATACTCATAATAAAAATACAGTTCTCAAGAGTTCTTTTCTTTTTATCTTTCCATGTTTCTCTTGAGTTCCATATTTAGACTTGAAATTTTTTGTTTAGCTCTGGTCTTTCATGGAATTAAATGAAATTCACCTATGTCAGTGAATATCCATCTTCTTCCCTGAAAGAAAATGCTCAGTTTAGCAGAGTAGTTTATTCTGGGCTGCATTCCAAGTTCTTTTGCCTTTCAGAATATCAAATTCCAGGTCCTTCAATCCTTTAAGGTAGATGCTAATAGGTCCTGAGTAATCCTTTGTGTGGCTCTTTGGTATTTGCATTTTTTTCCTGGATGCTTGTAATATTTTATCCTTGGTCTGATTTTCTGAAGTTTAGACATGATATTCTTTGGAGTTTTAATTTTGAGTTTTTTTTTCAAGAAACACTTCTTGAATTCTTTCAAAGGCTATTTTATCTTCTAGTTCTATGACATAAGTGTAGATCTCTTTGATGATTTCCTGAAAAATATTGTCTAGGCTACTTTTTTCATCATGGTTTTCAGAAAGTCCAATAATCCTTAGGTGTCTATCCTAGATCTATTTTTTCAGGTCAGTTGTTTTCCCAAATAGGTATTTTATATTTTCTTCCCATTTTACATTTTTTTTTGTTATGCTGGACTGATTCTTTATGTTTCATTGAGTCATTCATTTCCATTTGTTCAGTTTTGATTTTTAGTGTATTATTTTCTTTATTTACTTGTTTTTAACTTCTTTTATTAGTCCAATTAAATTTTTAAATGAGTTGTTTTGTTTTATGGATTTTTTTTTTAATTTCAAAAATTCTATTTTTCAGTAAGTTAATTTTTTCCCCATTTTATCAAATCTATTTTAATGGGTTTTATATATATATATATATATTATATATATATATATATATATATATATATTCATTTCACTAAGTCTATTTTGTAGTGAACTTTCTTCAGATAATTTCTGTGTTGCCTTTTTTAAATGCTCTTGCAAAGTAGTCATATAGTTTCCCTATTTTTCTTCCAGCTCTCTTTTAAAATCCTTTGTAATTTCTTCTCAGAGAGCCTTGTGTGATTGGGACCAATTTCTCTCACCCGTTGATGCTTCATCTGGAGACAACCTTCATGTAGTCTCTTCAGGGTTTGAAATCTCTTTTTCTTTTTCACCATAAAAGCTATGTTCAGAACTTTATTTTGCTTTTTTACTCATTTTTTTTTAAAGTTGAGATCTGCTTTTAGGGCAAGAGAGATTCCCAAGAAGGACTAATACTAAATTCTTTTTATGACACAGATATGACACTGATACCTAAACCAGGTAGTGTGAAAACAGAGAAAGAAAATTATACAATGTCCTAATAAATATTGATGCAAAAATTTTAAATAAAATATTAGCAAAGAGAAAGTCATCTGCAAGATAATTCACTACGATCAATTAGGATTTATACCAGGAATGCAGGGCTGGTTCAATAGTAGGAAAAGTATTAGTATAATTGACTATATCAATAACCAAATTAGCAAAAAAAAAAACCCTATGATTATCTCAATAGATGCAGAAAAAGCATTGATAAAATCCAAACATCATTCCTATTAAAATTACTAGAGAGTATAGGTATAAATGGAGTTTTCCTTAAAGTGTTCAATAGTATGTATTCAAAACCATTACAAGACTCATATGTAATGGGAAAAAATAGACCCATTTCCAGTAAGATCAGGAGTGCAGCAAGGCTGCCCACAATCACCATTACTATTTAATATTGTATTATAAATGTCAGCTTTGCCAATAAGAAAAGAAAAAGGGATTAAAGGAATTAGGGCAGGGAAGAAGGAAATCAAATTATTACTCTTTGCAGATGATATAATGGTATACTTAGAGAACCGTAGGTAATAAACTAAAAAAAATACTCGACATTATCCACAACTTTAGCAAAGTTGCAAGATACAAAATACATCTGCATAAACCAACATGATTTTTATATTTTACCAACAAAGTCAAGCAGTAAGAGGCACAAAAAGAGGGGATAGCTAGATGGTGCAGTGGAGAGAACACCAGCCCCAAAGTCAGGAGGACCTGAGTTCAAATCTACTCAGACACTTGACACTATCTAGCTGTGTGACCTTGGACAAAGTCACTTAACCTTAAATGCCTTAGCTAAAAAAAAAAATAAAAATTAAAAAAAATTAAAAAGAGTTACAAAAAGAAATTCTTCACAATAACTGTCTATAGTATAAAATATTTGGGAATCTGTCTGCCAAGAGAATGTCAGGAACTATTTGAACACAACTGCAAAACACTTTCCACACAAATAAAATCAGATCTAGTCAGTTGGAAAAATATCAATAAACAGTTGGGAAAATATAGGCTGAGTAATGAGAAACTGAGTGTAAGCCCATGAGTTAGAGAATGGCTGAATAATATGGTAGATGAATGTTATGGAATATTATTGTTCTATAAGAAATTATCTGCAACATGATTTCAGAGAGGTCTGGAGAGGCTTACATGAACTGATGTTAAGTGAAATGAGAAGGAACAAAAGATTCTTATATATGGCAATAGCAATATTATGCGATCCTTGTTTCTGATAGAAATGGTATTTGTACACAATGAGATAATTCAGGCAAGTTTTTGTGATGAAGAAAACCATATGCACCCAAAGAGAGGTAAGTGGCAACTGAATGTGGACCATAGTATAGTATTTTCACTTTTTTATTGTTGTTTGCTTGCATTTTGTTTTCTATCTGTTTTTCCCCCTTTTTGATTTGATTTTTCTTTTGTAGTATGATAGTTGTGGAAATATGTATAAAAGAATTGCACATCTTTAACATATATTGTATCACTTGCAATGGGGATGGGATGCAGTGAAGAAAGGGGAAAATTAAACCATAAGGTTTTGTAAGGGTTAATGTTGAAAATTATCCATGTATATATTTTGAAAATTTAAAAAAAAAAAGCTTTAATTAGAAAAAAAAAAAAAAAGAAACTGTGTGGTTAACCAGTAGAATTATTTGGGTACACAAGATATGGCCCCACTACTTGAGGTCACAAATTGTCAGATATAACTACAGTGACTGAATAACAACAACAAAATGAAAAGGGAAAAGGTGAATGGCCCCAAACTTCTCCCCAAGTTATTAATGTCAGAAAGAAATCTTGAATAAATTGATTACATACTCTTTCATAAATATCTGTTTTGAAGGAGCTGAGGGATTTTTCTAAATTATTCTTTTATCCTACAAAATGTCACTTTTTTTACAAAGACCAAAAATAATTTAATTCTTGTTATTCTTAGTGTGTGTGTGTGTGTGTGTGTGTGTGTGTTGCAGACTTTTATCATCTATCTGAAGACTATCATAAATGTAGAGAATACCCCTGTGAGCAAATTGTACTGATTCAAATCAGCACCTGTTCAACAATTTACAATCAATCACAGAATCCCCAGAGAATTTCAGCTCCCTGGCCTGATCACAAATCCATTTTATGTCAGAGGCAGACTTTGAATATAAGTCTTTCTGACTGTGGGACTATCTAGCTATTCATTATACTACATTTTCCCTATTAATTCCATGATAAATTATTCATATTAGACTTTGAGAAAGGGAGTAATGAAAACAGTACTTAGGTTCAAATCTCAGTTCTACTATTTCTTAGCTTTATGATTTTATACAGATTGTCTCCTCTAACAGTATCCTTTCTACTATATAGAATTGCCTGATTAGTATATCAGAACTATCAATAATGACATCCCTCCTTTTCTGCCTTGGTAGGGATTCCATTCTAGTCCTTAATATGGTCTGATAATGGCACTAATTTTACCTGAGGATGATGCATTCTAGTAGTCCCCTTTCCCTGCTGGAGCTGTTTCTAGTGAGTAGTATATGTTGAATGAATTTATGTGTTTGATCTACTTCTTGTGTCAAAAAGTCTTGTTTCTTTCTAAGGAAATTCAGTACTGTTGACCTTTTTCTGCAGTCATAAGTAGACACCTACCAGTCTTCTTTCTCTCTAAGGTACAGTGGACTCATAATAAGACCTATTCCAAAAGATTTTTTTCATTCAATGCAGTAAGCATTTATTAAGTACAATTATTTGCAAGATATAGTACTTGGTGTTTGGTATAAAAGACAAAACAAACTACTAAGGCAAGGAAGTAAGACAATGTAGGAGAATAGAGAAGCCTATTACAAAACTGTGTAACAAGGTCACACTTTTCTTTGTGACACAGAAGACTTTCATCACTCTCTTTCTCACTTTTCTTTTTCTTTTTTTTAAATAACTTTTTATTGACAGAACCCATGCCAGAGTAATTTTTTACATTATCCCTTGAACTCACTTCTGTTCCAATTTTTCCCTCCCTCCCTCCACTCCCCTCCCCCAGATTGCAAGCAGTCCATTACATATTAAATAGGTTACAGTATATCCTAGATACAATATACATGTGCAGAACCGAACAGTTCTCTTGTTGCACAGGGAGAATTGGATTCAGAAGGTATAAATAACCCGGGAAGAAAAGTAAAAATGCCAGCAGTTTACATTTCCCAGTGTTCTTTCTTTGAGTGTAGCTGCTTCTGTCTATCCTTGATCAATTGAAACTGAGTTATATCTCTTTGTAGAAGAAATCCACTTCCATCAGAATATATCCTCATATAGTATTGATATTGAGGTATATAATGATCTCCTGGTTCTGCTCATTTCACTTAGCAACAGTTCATGTAAGTCTTGCTAGTCTTCACCTCTCTGTATTCATAGTGCTGGTCATTTCTTACAGAACAATAATATTCCATAACATTTATATACCACAATTTACTTACTCAACCATTCTCCAATTGATGGGCATCTATTCATTTTCATCTTCTAGCCACGACAAACAGGGCTGCCACAAACATTTTGGCACATGCAGGTCGCTTTCCCTGCTTTAGTATCTCTTTGGGGTATAAGCTCAGTAGAAACACTGCTGGATCAAAACAGTATGCACAGTTTGATAACTTTTTGAGCATATTTCCAAATTGCTCTCTGGAATGGCTGGATGTGTTCACAATTCCACCAACAATGTATCAGTGTTCCTGTTTTCCCACATCCCCTCCAACATTCCGCATTATCTTTCCCTGTCATTCTAGCCAATATGACAGGTGTGTAGTGGTATCTCAGAGTTGTCTTAATTTGCATTTCTCTGATTAATAATGACTTGGAGCATATTTTTCATATGGCTAGAAATAGTTTCAATTTCTTCATCTGAGAATTGTCTGTTCATATTCTTTGACTATTTATCAATTGGAGAATGGCTTGATTTCTTATAAATTAGAATCAAGTCTCTATGTATTTTGGAAATGAGGCCTTTTCAGAACCTTTGACTATAAAAATGTTTTCCCAGTTTATTGTTCCCCTTCTAATCTTGTCTGCATTAGTTTTGTTTGTACAAAAACTTTTCAATTTGATATAATCAAAATTTTCTATTTTGTAGTCAATAGTGATCTCTAGTTCTTCTTTGCTCATAAATTCCTCCCTCTTCCACAGGTCTGACAGGTATGCTATCCTATGCTCTTCCAATTTATTTATAATCTCATTCTTTATGCCTAGGTCATGAACCCATTTTGACCTTATCTTGGTGTACTGTGTTAAATGTGGGTCAATGCCTAGTTTCTGCCATACTAATTTCCAATTTTCTCTGCAATTTTTGTCAAATAATGTATTCTTATCCCAAAAACTGGGGTCTTTGGGTTTGTCAAACACTAGATTATTACAGTTATTGGCTGTTTTCTCCTTTGAACCTAACCTATTCCATTGATCAACTAGTCTATTTCTTAGCCAATACCAGATGGTTTTAATAACTGCTGCTCTATAATATAATTTTAGATCTGATACAGCTAGGCCACCTTCATTTGACTTTTTTTTTTCATTAATTCCCTTGAAGTTCTTGATCTTTTGCTTTTCCATATGAACTTTGTTGTTATTTTTTCTAGGTCATCAAAATAGTTTTTTGGGAGTCTGATTGGTATAGTGCTAAATAAATAGATTAGTTTAGGTAGTATTGTCATCTTTATTATATTTGCTCGCCTAATCCAAGAGCATTTAATATTTTTCCAGTTGGTTAGATCAGACTTAATTTGTGTGGAAAGTGTTTTGTAGTTTTGCTCATAAAGTTTCTGATTTTCCCTTGTCAGGTAGATTCCTAAATATTTTATATAATCAATAGTTACTTTAAATGAAATTTCTCTTTGTAACTCTAACTGTTTGGTTTTGTTATTGATATCTAAGAATGCTGATGACTTATGTGAGTTAATTTTGTATCCTGCAACTTTGCTAAAGGTGTTTCTAAAAACTTTTTAGTAGAATCTCTGGGGTTCTCTGAGTATACCATCATAGCATCAGCAAAGAGTGATAATTTGGTTTCCTCATTTCCTATTCTTATTCCTTTAATCTCTTTCTCAACTCTTATTGCCAAAGCTAGCATTTCTAATACAATATTAAATAGTAACAGTGATAGTGGACAATCTTGTTTCACTCCTGATCTTATTGGGAATTATTGCAGTTTGTCCCCATTACATATGATGCTTACTGCTGGTTTTAAATAGATGCTACTGATTATTTTAAGGAAAAGTCCATTTATTCCTATACTCTTAAGTGTTTTTAAAAGGAATGGATGTTGGATTTTATCAAATGCTTTTTCTGCATCTATTGAGATGATCATATGGTTTTTGTTAATTTGGTTATTATTATGGCCAATTATAGTGATAGTTTTCCTAATATCGACCAGCCCTGCATTCCTGGTATAAATCTTACTTGATCGTGGTGTATTATCCTGGGGATGATTTTCTGTAGTCTTTTTGCTAATATTTTATTTATGATTTTAGCATCAAGATTCATTAGGGAGATTGTTCTATAATTTTCTTTCTCTGTTTTCAACCTACCTGTTTTAGGTATCAGTACCGTGTCATAAAAGGAATTTGGTAGGCCTCCTTCATTCCCTATTTTTTCAAATAGTTTATAAAGCATTGGGTCTAATTGTTCTTTGAATGTTTGGTAGAATTCACATGTAAATCCATCTTGTCTGGGGGATTTTTTTTAGGGAGTTGATTAATAGCTTGTTCTATTTCTTTTTCTGAGATGGGACTATTCAAGCAATTTACTTCCTCCTCTGTTAATCTGGGAAGCCTATATTTTTGGAGGTAGTCGTCCATTTTCCTTAGGTTATCAAATTTATTGGCATAAAGTTGGGCAAAGTAACCCCTTATTATTTCTTTAATTTCCTCTTCATTGGTCTTTCTCACTTTTCTAGTTACATCCTTTGAAGCCATAGGACAGTGTTTCACCCTAGTACAGCAGGACAGAAATTCTGGCTCTATATGCTTTAATATGTCTAGCCAACTTTAACAGAGAATGAAGTTCTAAGTAAAGCATCATTCTTTTTTCCATTGTTACTGCTTGGTATTCCTATAGCTCAGTTGACATGGCTTACTTTATACTGTAATATAAACTAAAATCCTAAAGCTTAATTTTGTTAATTTTTCTTAGACAATGAAGTCAGTGTTTTCCTAAAACCAAGTACCCAAAGTGCACTTTGTGGAAAACTTTCATAATTTCTTTTTTTTAAACTTTGAAAAAAAGTCATGTTGGCGTTTCTAGGATAATTTATGGGTGTTGTTTTTTATTCACAGAACACAAACATATCCCTCAATCTTCCTCTTACATATTGTTCTTTACCAATATAATATCACAGCCAACTTCATGCTCAGTAAGATTTCAGTAACTCAGAACATAATTCCAGTCAGCACTTGGAACAGGCCTATTGGCATTAGTTCTGAATTCTAGATGTTCAACGAGTATAAGGATTTTTGCTCTAATATTGTTCACTTAACTCATATTGTTAAGTCATGAAGACTACATGTTCATCTTATTATTTGAAATGTAGAAGATTTTACTTGACATTTTAATTTTTCAATCAAATGATGGTGTTAGGCATTTTAAATTTGAGATCCATTCACTTATTTATTTTTATTTTTATTTTTGTTTCCCAATCCAGTGTTTTCTTTCTTTCTTTTTTATTTTATTTTATTTTATAATTACTTTTTATTGACAGAATCCATGCCAGGGTAATTTTTTTACAACATCATCCCTCACACTCGCTTCTGTTCTGATTTTTCCCCTACCTCCCTCCACCCCTCTCCCCTAGATGACAAGCAGTCCTACATATGTTAAATATATTGCAGTATATGCTAGGTACAATATATGTTTGCAGAACTGAACAGTCCTCTTGTTGTGCAGAGAGAATTGGGTTCAGAAGGTAAAAATAACCAGGGAAGAAAAACAAAAATGCAAATAGTTCACATTCATTTGCCAGTGTTCTTTCTTTTGATGTAGCTGCTTCTGTCCATCATTTATCAATTGAAACTGAGTTAGGTCTCTTTGTCAAAGAAATCCACTTCCATCAGAATACATCCTCATACAATATCGTTGTTGAAGTGTATAATGATCTCCTGGTTCTGCTCATTTCACTTAGCATCAGTTCATGTAAGTCTCTCCAAGCCTCTCTGTATTCATCCTGCTGATCATTTCTTACAGAACAATAATATTCCATAACATTCATATATCACAATTTACCCAGCCATTCTCCAATTGATAAATAGTCAAAGGATATGAACAGACAATTTTCAGATGATGAAATTGAAACTATTACCAGTCATATGAAAGAGTGTTCCAAATCATTATTGATCAGAGAAATGCAAATTAAGACAACTCTGAGATACCACTACACACCTGTCAGATTGGCTAAGATGACAGGAAAAAAATTATGGTGAATGTTGGAGGGGATGCGGGAAAACTGGGACACTGATGCATTGTTGGTGGAGTTGTGAATGAATCCAACCATTCTGGAGAGCAATCTGGAATTATGCCCAAAAAGTTATGAAACTGTGCATACCCTTTGATCCGCAGTGCTACTTCTGGGCTTATATCCCAAAGAAATACTAAAAAAGAGAAAGGGACCTGTATTGCCAAAATGTTTGTGGCAGCCCTGTTTGTAGTGGCTAAAAACTTGAAATTGAATGGATACCCATCACTTTTTATTTTTTAAACATTTGTTAATTGAGAGTTAAGTGATTTGCCTAGGGTCACACAGCTAGTAACTGTTAAGTTTTTGAGGCCAGATTTAAACTTAGGTTCTCCTGACTGCAGAGCTGATGTTCTATCTCTTGTTATTTTATTTTATGAATTTTATTCTCATAAGGAATCCATAAGTTTCACCAGATTGTCAAAGATGCCTATTGCACGTGTGTATACACACACACACACACACACACACTCACAAAAGTTAAGAACTCATGGGAGGGAACAATTAACTTCACTATAGGTCTTTTTTAGTATCTCATGGAGATGACCTGGGTTCTGTAAGATGGTAAACAGGGCACAAGTTCTGAAGAACATTACTAAGTGATAAAAATTTCAAGAACAGACACAATTTTGACCTGTTTGCTTTGTAAGGATCAGGATCAGCTCAGTATGGGAAGTACTAAGTATGGGAAAGCTACATATTAGGTTTGATATCAATTAATGTTGTTTTTTCTTGGCTACAGATATTTATGAATCTATGTTCAAATCCATTCTTTAATATTTGCTGTTTGTGTGAACTTGGACAAGTAATTTCTTTCCCTGGACTTCAATTTCCCATATCTTTAAAATGAGGAAGTTGAATTAGATGGTCTCTTAGGTCTCCACCAGTTCCAAATCTCTGATTTCTATCATAGCACAGTGTCTGGTCCATAGTGGATGCTTTAAGTATTTGATGCCTAATTGCTATACAAGTTTTAGACAGGAATTGCAATCTATTGAGGGAAATAGCATCCAAGTGTAATGAGAAATTCTTTAATTCCAATGAATGAATTAGATGAATTAGAATCCAATAAAGTAAAGCTTAATTATTCTACATGTTATTTATTATGACATCACAGGATGAGAAGACTGAAATAAACCTTAGAAATTAACCAATTTAACTATCTCATTTTGCAGATGAGAAAACTACCTTGAGGGAGAAAATGATTGGTTTATAGTTAGCTCTTATTCAACAAATTAATAGTAACCTGAAGTTTAAGCCTAGGTACCAGAAACAATTTTCTATTATAATACAGTGAGTGTATCACAATAATATATGTGTAGTGGCTTATTCTCATTATTATATCTCAATTTGCAAAGTGCACAACTTTGAAAAGAGTTGAAAACATTTTTATTACTGATTCTGAAATAAGGGGTTTGAAGATATGCTTAAATTCACCTTAAGTATTTACTTCCCTTTACATAAAGCTGTACTGTTAAAACCAAAGAATCCCATCAGCAGCTTGTAAAACCTTGAGTGTTCTTTAACTGACAAGATCCACTATTAGCAAAATGTCACTAGAATTGAGTGACTTTTTTTATAAGAAGGAAAGAGAGAGTGGGATCCTAATTTGAATGAAGTGAAGCATTTCTATTTCACAAGGATGGATCTGCCAGAATGAATGTGTAGCACTGGAATTTTAAGTGGAAAGTGGCAACTTCACATAGATCTTCATAGAATATTATCATATCCCACCCATGTTAGATAGTTAGGTTCTATTTTCTAAGGGTGTGAATGGAAAAGTGTTAAGGAAAGGGGATTATGAACAAGCAGGTTCATTTTACTTACTTTCTCCTGTTTTCAGGGGAAAAAAACCAGAAGGAAAGAATAGTGGATCAGAAATTTGTCTTCTGTTTTTGTGGGGACTGGTCAGGATGAAGTACATACAAGGAATTAAAGCTGCACTTCAGAAATAGGACCAGAATCAACATAAGAATCCTTTAAAAATCTATTATTCAATTTTAATTTGCATTCATATCTATGGATGACTTTAATAAAATCTATTGTAGCAAAATGAAATTCAGTTTCCGAAAGAAAAAAAAAATCAGCCTTTCTATTCTTTGAGATACCTCCCCAAATAAATTACAATGATGCTTCTTTCACTCATAGGTGACAGGAAGATTTTAAAGGGACTACAGCTAAACTTGGAAACTCTTTTTCTCCAAAAGTGTTTGTTCCTATCTGTTTACTTTCTTTGCAACCTTACCATTTTATTGAGATTGACCAATATCATATATGTTTAAGTATAAATACTTCAAATCTAAAGATATAATCTCTCTGAATTGTGAACTGGAAAGAAATATGTAAATCTTATAATAAATCTCATTTTATGGAAGTGAAAATGGAACTCCTGAGAAGCAAGATAGGTGATATAAGTAGCAAAACCAGGATTTGAACCTTTGCTTTCTGCTTTCAGATTTGGGACCAGTACTCCTCTACTACACTGGGTTCTCTGTAGGAGCCAGCTTAGTTGTTCAGTTTTCTTATAAATCTCCTGCCTACAATTGCAAAAGCAATTTAGCTTATCCATTGGCCTGGTGAGCTCCATCCTGTTCTGAGCTGAATACCTTCCATTTCTGCACAGCAACCTGTTAAATATTTATTACTGAACAATGTTAGAATCAGGTGAGATGTTGCACCCAGCTAAGGCACAAATACCCCATGCTGAGCTTCTCCCCTCATTAAACCCCCGAACCTGTCCTTGCAGAGCTAGGGAACAGAGCATGAAGGAACAACAAAAGCTTCCTGATTAGCCCAGACTGTGTTTCCAATGCCTTATTTTTTTAAAGTACCAGTTAAAAGCAAACATCATTAGCTTTTCCCCACAGCATGTCAATTGTTAAGGGTGATGTCAGTAACTCATGCCCCTAAACAGCTTTGTTAAAGAGGTTGATTAGAGAAAATGGTAACACTTACAGAGGCGGTTAAGGCTAATCACCTTACTTGATTGGTTCTTTTGTTATTATAAGCTTGTTGGAAATGGTTGGACCTCTCTGACTACTGGAAGAAAAACAATATGTAACTTAACATATGACAGATGTTGAATAAATAGTATCTTCTTGTTCAAATTGAAAACAACTATACATTTTGTCATTCAATTCAACAAGGCTTATGAAGTTCCTACTAAGTTGAGGTATTGTCTAGGGTGCAAGAGATAACAAGACAAAATGAGAAACTCCAAGGACTGTTTCATTTTATATCCCAAGACATTTCATTAAACTCAGGAATGATGAAAGATTTTCAAATGTAAAATTGCCTATCACATGGCAGGCACTCTGCTAATCACAAGAGGTATGGAAAAAGGCAAAAACCAAACCTACCAAACAAACAAACAAACAAAAAGTCTCAGAATTTGAAGAGGTAAAAATCGGATGTTAACACAGCAAAGATCTCTAGGGAATGAGTAAACAAATGGGATTATATCAAGAAAAAGAAGAGAAAATCCAGGAAAAAAATCAAAGGAAGAGAAATTATGCAGTTCAAGTTGGATAAAAACCAATAATAGGTCATCACATTTAGCAGGTTAGAGATAGTGTCAGTGTTCAAGCACAAGTTACATAACCTCGAGAAATATTAGTTTCTTCATCTTTGAAAAGGTAATAATATTTTGCATGCACCTTCCTTATAGTACTATAATGAAATCATTTTATAAACATTATATTATGCTTACCTATCAGTTTCAATGATTAGGGGAATAAGGGGTTAAAAAACCTACACAATTTTGCACAGATTCAAATCATTCCAACTACCAAAAATGTGTTCTTTTTAATTTTGATAGAGACAATATGATGCAACATAATGGGAGCTGTTTTTAAATAAAAAAAGCCAAATTCTGATAGCTATTTATTATCTCTCTTTCCTTAAATAAATTACTTGTTGGACCTCAGTTTTCGCACATATAAAATAAAGGGTTAACATAGGTGTTCCTCTTATGACCCTTCTAAATTTAAACCATATATCATTTATATACACTTGATTATCATTCTTATACATCTTTAACTTGAAAAGGTTGACATTTAGGAAGTGGAAGTGGGAGGAAAGGAAAAGCAAAAAGAGAGGAAAGTTATACAAATTGTAGAACTCAGCAAAATTCATTAAAACAGTCTCCTTTCTGCAATGTTGTTTCTTCGAGCAGTTTTATCTTTTCTTCCTCTGTATTCTGTTTCTGTTTGCCCACTCAGCACCTTGTCTCTTGCTTACCCCTATCTGCTAACAATTCTTTTCTCATCAATGTCATCATTATCTTTAACAGAACTATAGACATATAACCTAAAAATAAAGTTCTACTTGTCTAACTTAAAGACTACCTAGTCATTTCTGGAAGGCAAGAAAAAAAGGAAATTAACTTTCTTCTTACTTGCTTAGAGACAAATATTGGATCTATATGTTTAGATATGCATGATTCTAAAGAACTTTTTCACAAAAACAGTAGATCTAAACATATTAATGATCTCAAACTTCTAGTCTCTTACTCATTAATTTTTTTTACATTCATTTCCCAGTGTTCTTTCTTTGGGTGTACCTGTTTCTGTACATCATTGATCAATTGGAACTGAGATCTCTTTGTCAAAGAAATCCACTTCCATCAGAATACATGCTCATACAGCATTGTTGTTGAAATATATAATGATCTCCTGGTTCTGCTCATTTCACCTAGCATCAGTTCATGTAAGTCTCTCCAAGCCTCTCTGTATTCATCCTGCTGGTCATTTCTTACAGAACAATAATATTCCATAATATTCATATACCACAATTTACCCAACCATTCTCCAATTGAAGGGCATCCATTCATTTTCCAGTTTCTAGCCACTACAAACAGGGCTGCCATGGACATTTTAGCACATACAAGTCCCTTTCCCTTCTTTAGTATCTCTTTGGGGTATAAGCCCAGTAGAAACACTGCTGGATCAAAGAGCATGCAAAGTTTGATAACTTTTTGGGCATAATTCCAGATTGCTCTCCAGAATGGTTGGATTCGTTCACAACTCCACCAACAATGCATTAGTGCCCCAGTTTTCCCGCACCCCCTCCAACATTCATCATTATTTTTTCCTGTCATCTTAGCCATTCTGACAGATGTGTAGTGGTATCTCAGAGTGTTCTTTAATATGCATTGCTCTGATCAATAGTGATTTGAATTCATCTGAGAGGAAATAGTTTCAATTTAATCATCTGAAAATTGTCTCTTCATATCCTTTGAGCGTTTATCAATTGGACAATGGCTTGATTTCTTCTAAATTAGAGTCAATTCTCTATATATTTTGAAAATGAGGCCTTTATCAGAACCTTTAAGTGTAAAGATGTTTTCTCAGTTTGTTGCTTCCCTTCTAATCTTGTTTGCTTTAGTTTTGCTTGTATAAAGCCTTTTTAATTTGATGCAATCAAAATTTTCTATTTTGTGACCAACAATGATTTCTAGTTCATCTTTGGTCACAAATTTTTCTTCCACCACAAGTCTGAGAGATAAACTATCTTATGCTCCTCTAATTTATTTATAATCTCGTTCTTTATGCCGAAATCATGGATCCATTTTGATCTTATTTTGGTATACAGTGTTAAGTGTGGGATCATGCCTAATTTCTGCCATACTAATTTACAGTTATCCCAGCAGTTTTTGTCAAATAATGAATTCTTATCCCAAAAGTTAGGATCTTTGGGTTTGTCAAACACTAAATTGCTATAGTTGACTATTCTGTCTTGTGAACCTAACCTATTCTACTGATCAACTAATCTATTTCTTAGCCAATACCAAATGCTTTTGGTGACTGCTGCTTTATAATATAGCTTTAAATCAGGTACAGCTACGTCACATTCATTTGATTTTTTTTTTCTCATTAATTCTGTTGAGATTCTTGATCTTTTGTTCTTCCATATGAATTTTGTTGTTATTTTTTCTAGATCATTAAAATATTTTCTTGGAAGTCTGATTGGTATAGCACTAAATAAATAGATTAGTTTAGAAAGTATTGTCATCTCTATTATATTCGCTTGGCCTATCCAAGAGCACTTAATATTTTTTCAATTATTTAAGTCTGATTTTATTTGTGTGAAAAATTTTTTGTAATTTTGCTCATATAATTCCTGACTTTCCTTTGGTAGATAGATTCCCAAATATTTTATGTGGTCAACAGTTATTTTGAATGGGATTTCTCTTTGTATCTCTTGCTGTTAGGTTTTGTTGGTGATGTATAAAAATGCTGAGGATTTATGGGGATTTATTTTGTATCCTAAAACTTTGCTAAAGTTATGAATTATTTCTAATAGATTTTTAGTAGAATCTCTGGGATTCTCTAAGTATACCATCATATCATCTGCAAAGAGTGATAGTTTGGTTTCCTCATTGCCACTCTAATTCCTTTAATCTCTTTCTTGATCGACTCATTGCCGAGGCTAGCATTTCTAATACAATATTGAATAATAATGGTGATAGTGGCTAACCTTGCTTCACTCCAGATCTTACTGGGAAAGGTTCCAGTTTTTCCCCATTGCATATGATGCTTACTGACGGTTTTAAATATATGCTCCTGACTATTTTAAGGAAAAATCCATTTATTCCTATATTCTCAAGTTTTTATTAGGAATGGATGTTGGATTTTATCAAATGCTTTTTCTGCATCTATTGAGATGATCATATAGGTTTTGTTAGTTTGGTTATTGATATAGTCAATTATGTTAATAGTTTTCCTAATATTGAACCAGCTTTGAATTCCTGGTATAAATCCTATTTGGTCATAGTCTATTATCCTGGGCATGATTTTCTGTAATCTTTTTGCTATTATTTTATTTAAGATTTTAGCATCAATATTCATTAGGGAAATTGGTCTATAATTTTCTTTCTCTGTTTTCAACCTACCTGGTTTAAGTATCAGTACCATGTCTGTGTCATAAGAGGAGTTTGGGTAGGACGCCTTCAATCCCTATTTTTTCAAATAGTTTATATAGAATTGAAGTTAATTGCTCTTTAAATGTTTGGTAGAATTCACGTGTAAATCCATCTGGTCCTGGGGATATTTTCTTAGGGAGTTGGTTAATAGCTTGTTCTATTTCTTTTTTCTAAAATGGAACTCTTTAGGATATTTACTTCTTCCTCTGTTAATATGGGCAAGCTATATTTTTGAAGGTATTTTTCCATTTCCTTTAAGTTGTCGAATTTATTGGCATAAAGTTGGGCAAAGTAACTCCTAATTATTGCTCTAATTTCCTCTTCGTTAGTGGCAAGTTCTCCTTGTTGATTTTTAAGACTAACAATTTGATTTTCCTCTTTCCCTTTTTAAATCAGATTTACTAAGGGTTTGTCTATTTTGTGGGTTTTTTTCATAGAACCAACTCTTAGTTTTATTAATTAATTCAATGTTTTGTTTTGTTTTGTTTTTTACTTTCAATTTTATTGATCTCTCCTTTTATTTTTAGAATTTCAAGTTTAGTGTTTGACTGGGGGTTTTTAATTTGTTCCTTTTTTAGCATTTTTAGTTGTAAGCCCAATCCATTAACCTTCTCTTTCTCTATTTTATGCAAGTAGGCCTCTAGAGATATGAAATTTCCCCTTATTACCACTTTGGCTGCATCCCACACCTTTTTGTATGACGTCTCATTATTGTCATTTCCTTGGGTTAAGTTATTAATTATGTCTATGATTTCCTGTTTCACTCAATCATTCTTTAGTATGAGATGATTTAGTTTCCAGAAATTTTGGTCTATTTCCCCTGGCTTTTTGTTGAATGTAATTTTCATTGCATTGTGGTCTGAGAAGGATGAATTTACTATTTCTCCCTTACTGCATTTGAGTTTGAGGTCTTTATGTCCTAATATATGGTCAATTTTTGTATAGGTTCCATGAACTGCCGAAAAGAAAGTGTACTCATTTCTGTCTCCATTTAGTTTTCTCCAGAGATATATCATATCTAATTTTTCTAGTATTCTATTTATCTCTTTGACTTCTTTCTTATTTATTTTGTGGTTTGATTTATCTAATTCTGAGAGTGCAAGGTTGAGATCTCCCACTATTATAGTTTTGCTGTCTATTTCTTCTTGCAGCTCTCTTAATTTCTCTTTTCTTTCTTTTTTTCTTTTTATTTCTTTTTATTTTTTAATATTTTATTTTTTTATTTAATAATAACTTTATATTGACAGAATCCATGCCAGGGTAATTTTTTTTACAACATTATCCCTTGCACTCATTTCTGTTCCTGTTTTTCCCCTCCCTCCCTCCACCCCCTCCCCTAAATGGCAAGCAGTCCTATATATGTTAGATATGTTACAGTATATCCTAGATACAATATATGTTTGCAGAACTGAACAGTTCTCTTGTTGCACAGGAAGAATTGGATTCAGAAGGTAAAAATAAACCAGGAAGAAAAACAAAAATGCAGATAGTTCACATTCATTTCCCAGTGTTCTTTCTTTGGGTGTAGCTGCTTCTGTCCATCATTTATCAATTGAAACTGAGTTAGGTCTCTTTGTCAAAGAAATCCACTTCCATCAGAATACATCATCATACAATATCATTGTCGAAGTGTATAATGTAGCATCGGTTCATGTAAGTCTCGCCAGTCCTCTCTGTATTCATCCTGCTGATCATTTCTTACAGAACAATAATATTCCATAACCTTCATATACCACAATTTACCCAGCCATTTTCCAGTTGATGGGCATCCATTCATTTTCCAGTTTCTAGCCACTACAAACAGGGCTGCTATAAACATTTTGGCACATACAGGTCCTTTTCCCTTCTTTAGCATTTCTTTGGGATATAAGCCCAATAGAAACACTGCTGGATCAAAGTATATGAACAATTTGATAACTTTTTGGGCATAATTCCAGATTGCTCTCCAGAATGGTTGGATTCATTCACAACTCCACCAACAATGCATCAGTGTCCCAGTTTTCCCACATCCCCTCCAACATTCATCATTATTTTTTCCTGTCATCTTAGCCAATCTGACAGGTGTGTAGTGGTATCTCAGAGTTGTCTTAATTTGCATTTCTCTGATCAATAATGATTTGGAACACTCTTTCATATGAGTGGTAATAGTTTCATTTTCATCATCTGAAAATTGTCTGTTCATATCCTTTGACCATTTATCAATTGGAGAATGGCTTGATTTCTTATAAATTGGAATCAGTTCTCTATATATTTTGGAAATGAGGCCTTTATCAGAACCTTTGACTGTGAAGATGTTTTCCCAGTTTGTTGCTTCCCTTCTAATATTGTTTGCATTAGTTTTGTTTGTACAAAGGTTTTTTAATTTTATGTAATCAAAATTTTCTATTTTGTGATCAGTAATGGTCTCTACTTCATCTTTGGTCACAAATTTCTTTCTCCTCCACAAGTCTGAGAGATAAACTATCCTATGTTCCTCTAATTTTTTTATAATCTCATTCTTTATGCCTAGGTTATGGATCCATTTTGATCTTATCTTGGTAATTGGTGTTAAGTGTGGGTCCTTGCCTAGTTTCTGCCATACTAATTTCCAGTTATCCCAGCAGTTTTTATCAAATAATGAATTCTTATCCCAAAAGTTAGGATCTTTGGGTTTGTCAAACACTAGATTGCTATAGTTGACTATTCTGTCTTGGGAACCCAACCTTTTCCACTGATCAACTAATCTGTTTCTTAGTCAATACCAAATGGTTTTGGTGACTGCTGCTTTATAATATAATTTTAGATCAGGTACAGGTAGCTCACCTTCATTTGATTTTTTTTTCATTAATTCCCTTGAGATTCTCGACTTTTTATTGTTCCATATGAATTTTGTTGTTATTTTTTCTAGATCATTAAAATATTTTCTTGGAAGGCTGATTGGTATAGCACTAAATAAATAGATTAGTTTAGGGAGCATTGTCATCTTTATTATATTCGCTTGGCCTATCCAAGAGGACTTAATATTTTTCCAATTATTTAAGTCTGACTTTATTTGTGTGGAGACTTTTTTATAATTTTGCTCATATAATTCCTGACTTTCCTTTGGTAGATAGATTCCCAAATATGTTATGCTATCAACAGTTCTTCTGAATGGAATTTCTCTTTGTATCTCTTGCTGTTGGGTTTTGTTGGTGATGTATAAAAATGCTCAGGATTTATGGAGATTTATTTTGTAGCCAGCTACTTGGCTAAAAAAATGGATTATTTCTAATAGCTTTTTAGTAGAATCTCTGGGGTTCTGTAGGCACACCATCATATCATCTACAAAGAGTGATAGTTTGGTTTCCTCATTGCCTACTCTAATTCCTTTTATATATTTCTCGACTCTTATTGCCAAGGCTAGTGTTTCTAATATGATATTAAATAATAATGGTGATAGTGGACAACCTTGCTTCACTCCAGATCTTACTGGGAAAGGTTCCAGTTTTTCTCCATTGCATATGATGCTTACTGATGGTTTTCAGTATATGGTTCTGACTATTTTAAGGAAAAGTCCATTTATTCCTATGCTGTCAAGTGTTTTTATTAGGAATGGATGTTGGATTTTATCAAATGCTTTTTCTGCATCTATTGAGATGATCATATGGTTTTTGTTTGGTTGGTTCTTGATATAGTTAATTATGCTAATAGTTTTTCTAATATTGAACCAGCCCTGCATTCCTTGTATAAATCCTACTTGGTCATAGTGTATTATCCTGGGGATGATTTTCTGTAATCTTTTTGCTAATGTTTTATTTAAGATTTTAGCATCAATATTCATTTGGGAGATTGGTCTATAATTTTCTTTCTCTGTTTTCAGCCTACCTGGTTTAGGTATCAGTACCATGTCTGTGTCATAAAAGGAGTTTGGTAGGATGCCTTCAATCCCTATTTTTTCAAATAGTTTATTTAGCATTGGAGTTAATTGTTCTTTAAATGTTTGATAGAATTCACATGCAAATCCATCTGGTCTTGGGGATTTTTTCTTAGGGAGTTGATTGATAGTTTGTTCTATTTCTTTTTCTGAGATGGGACTGTTTAGAATATTTACTTCTTCCTCTGTTAGTTTGGGCAAGCTATATTTTTGGAGGTATTTTTCTATTTCATTTAAGTTGTCGAATTTATTGGCATAAAGTTGGGCAATGTAACTCCTAATTATTGCTCTAATTTCCTCTTCATTAGTGGCGAGTTCTCCCTTTTCATTTTTAAGACTAAAAAATTGATTTTCCTCTTTCCTTTTTTTAATCAGATTTACTAAGGGTTTGTCTATTTTGTTGTTTTTTTCATAGAACCAACTCTTAGTTTTATTAATTAATTCAATAGTTTTTGTACTTTCAGTTTTATTGATTTCTCCTTTTATTTTTAGAATTTCAAGTTTAGTGTTTGACTGGGGGTTTTTAATTTGTTCCTTTTCTTGCATTTTTAATTGCAAGCCCAATTCATTGACCTTCTCTTTCTCTATTTTATACAAATAGGCCTCTAGAGATATGAAATTTCCCCTTATTACCACTTTGGCTGCATCCCATACATTTTGGTATGATGTCTCATTATTATCGTTTTCTTGGGTGAAGTTATTAATTATATCTATGATTTGCTGTTTCACCCAATCATTCTTTAGTATGAGATTGTTTAGTTTCCAATTATTTTTTGGTCTACTTTCCCCTGGCTTTTTGTTGAATGTAATTTTCATTGCATCGTGGTCTGAAAAGGATCCATTTACTATTTCTTCCTTACTGCATTTGAGTTTGCGGTTTTTATGTCCTAATATATGGTCAATTTTTGTATAGGTTCCATGAACTGCTGAAAAGAAAGTGTACTCCTTTCCTCTCCGTTACGTTTTCTCCAGAGATCTATCATATCTAATTTTTCTAGTATTCTATTTACCTCTTTGACTTCTTTCTTATTTATTTTGTGGTTTGATTTATCTAATTCTGAGAGTGCAAGGTTGAGATCTCCCACTATTATAGTTTTGCTGTCTATTTCTTCTTGCAGCTCTCTTAATTTCTCTTTTAAGAATTTAGATCCTACACCACTTGGTGCATATATGTTTAATATAGATAGTGTTTCATTATCCATGCTACCCTTTAGCAAGATATAGTGCCTGCCCTTATCTTTTTTAATTAGATCAACCCCTGCTTCTTTGACTTCACCTGAAGCTTAGTAGATTTTGCTCCAAATTTTTACCTTTAAGCTGCATGTATCTCCCCGCTTCAGGTGTGTTTCCTGTAAACAACATATTGTAGAATTCTGGTTTTTAATCATTCTGCTAACCGCTTCCTCTTTATAGAGGAGTTTACCCCGTTCACATTTATGGTTAAAATGGCCAATTCTGTATTACTTGCCATCTTGTTAACCCCAGTTTATGCTTTTCGCCCTTCTTTCCCCTTCTACCCCTTCCCAGTATTAAGCTTGTGATCACCACTTGCTTCTCACATCCCTCCCTTTTTAGTATCCCTTTCCCCACTTTAGAGTTCCTTCCCCTATCTTACCCCTTTCCCTCCCAGTTTCCGCATTCCCTTCCACTTAGCTTATTCCTTCCCTTTTCACTTTTCCCTTCTCGTTTTTCAATGAGGTGGGAGAAGTTTCACCATAGATTGAATATGTCTAAAATTTTTCTCTTAAAGCCAATTCTGAAGGCAGTAAGATACCCACTATATTCATCCCCCTCCATTCTTTCTCTCAGATATAATAGGTTTCCTTTGCCTCTTCATGAGATGTAGTACCCCCACTTTACCCCTTTTCTGGTACAATGTTCCTTCCACATCTTGTTTCTAGAACAAAGTATACATGTATTCTTTATACATCTTTTTAGCAGAAATATAGTTCCCAAGATTAATCTTTACCTTTTTAGATTTCTCTTCAGTTTTATATTTGTAGCTCAAACTTTTTGTGAAGTTCTGGCTTTTTCATCAAAAATAGGTGAAATTTGCTTACTTCATTGAATGTACATCTTCTTCCCTGGAAAAAGATGCTCATTCTAGCTGGGTAAGTTATTTTTGGTTGCATACCAAGTTCCTTACCCTTTGGGAATATCATTCCAGGCCCTTCGATCCTTTAATGTGGATGCTGCCAGATGCTGGGTGATCCTTATTGTGGTTCCTCCATACTTGAATTGGTTTTTTCTAGCCACTTGCAGTATTTTTTCCTTCGTTGGTGTATTCTGGCATTTGGCCACTATATTCCTTGGTGTTTTGATTTTAGGATCCCTTTCAGTAGGTGATCGATGAATTCTTTCAATGTGTATTTTACCCTCTGTTTCTATGACTTCTGGGCAGTTCTCTTTGATAATTTCCTGGAAAATAGTGTCCATCTCTTTTTTTCATCATGCTTTTCTGGGAGTCCAATGATTCTCAGATTGTCTCTCCTGGATCTGTTTTCCAGGTCTGTTGTCTTCCCCAGAAGGTATTTCACATTCTTTTCCATTGTTTGATTTTTTTTTGGATTTGCTTGATTGATTCTTCTTGTCTCCTCGAGTCATTCAATTCCAATTGTTCAATTCTGATTCTTCACTCACTTTTTAAAAATCTTTTTCTAATTGTCCAAGTGAGTTCTTTTGTTCTGTGGAATTTTTTTCCATTTTGCCAATTTTGTTTTTTAGAGAGCTGTTTTCTGTTTCCAGTTCAGTAATCCTATTTTTCAAGGATTTTATTTCTTTATCCAGTCTCTCTGTAAATGAGTGGGATGACTTTTCCAGGCTCTTTTGCCAAGCCTCCCTCTCCTTTTCCCATTTTTCTTCTAGCTCTCTTGTGAGAGCCTTTCTAATTTCCTCCATGAGATTCATCTGTGCTGAGGAACAGATGATCTCCTCCTTTGGGGATTCACCTGGAGACAGTCTGTTTTTAGTCTCCTCAGGGTTTAGAGTCTGCTCTCTATCTGTATAGAAGCTGTCAAGGGTTAAAGTCCTCTTCAATTTTTTGCTCATTTTGTCAAAGAATCAAAGACAAACTAGCAAAAAGAATAAAAGAAATCACCCCTAATTTGGA
Organism: Antechinus flavipes; assembly: GCF_016432865.1. NCBI lineage: Eukaryota > Metazoa > Chordata > Mammalia > Dasyuromorphia > Dasyuridae > Antechinus > Antechinus flavipes. The sequence continues at coordinate 127,483,498 of NC_067399.1, read as the reverse complement.
GTCTGCTTTTTGGGGGGAGCGGCTGGGTGGTGTAACCGCGCTTCCTCTATAGACTGCGGGGGCAGCAGCGAGGCACTAACAGGACTGTGCTGTGCCTGAGCTCTGAGACTCGAAGAGCATGCTGAGACACTGTGGGGGAAGGGTGGCCAGGTCCCAAGAGACTCCAGCTGTTTGGGATTATATTCTTCACCCCACCCCCACCCCCCGTGTTGTTTTTAGCTCTTCTGCTGGGCTGCTGACTTGCTGCCAGGGCAAAGTATTCAATCCTGTAGCAAAGCTCGCCCCGCAGAGATGGCTGAGATCATCCCCCACCCCACTCTGGTCTGGTGGGCTGTGAGCTGCCTGCTATGCTTCCGCGGCTGCCGCTGCCTGTCCTCAGCCTGTGGCTAATCTAAAACCATCTCCATCCTCGAGCAAAAGCAGACCTTTCCTCGTGAATTTCAATGATGTCTTCTCTTGGTAACTATTTGTGTTTTTTTTTTTTTTTCAGTCAAGCATTCATTCAGAGGCTTGTCATGAAATGAATTCTGAGAGAAAATGCGGAGCTTACACAGCTGTGTGCCTCCTCTCTGCCATCTTGGCCAGAAGTCCCTTTTAAAAATTTTTTATCAAGACTTTTTATTTCCAAAACATATACATAGATAATCCCTTAGCATTTACCCCTGCACAACTCTGAATTCCACATTTATTCCCTCCCTCCCCCCTTGAATTAGATAACAAGCAATCCAATATATGTTAATCACATACAATTCCTCCATACATATTTCCACAGTTATCATCCTGCACAAGAAATATCAGTGCAAAAAGGAAAAGAAAATGAGAGAGAAAACAAAATACAAACAAACAACAACAAAGGGCAAAAATACTATGTTGTGTTCCATACTCAGTTTCTACAATCTTCTCTCTGGGTACAAATAGTTCTCTTGATCAAAGATCACTGGAAATGGCTTGAATCATCTCATTGATGAAGAGCATGTCCATATCCATCAGAATTGATCATATAATCTTATTGTTGTATACAATGATTTTCTGTTCTCCTCACTTCACTTGGCATCAGTTTATGTAAGTCTTTCCAGGCTTCTCTGAAATAATTCTGCTGATCATTTCTTATAGAACAATAATATTCCATAACATTCATATGTCATAATTTATTCAGCCATTCTCCAATTGATGGGCATCCTCTCAGTTTTCAAATTCTTGCCACTACAAAAAGGGTGGCCACAAACATTTTTGGACATATGGGTCCCTTTCTTTCCCTTATAATCTCATTGGGATACAAGCCAAGTGGAAACATTGCTTGATCAGAGGGTATGCAGAGTTTGATAGCACTTTGGGCATAGCTCCAAATTGCTCTCCAGAATGGTTGAATCAGTTTACAATTCCACCAACAATGTATTAATGTCCCAGTTTTCCCACATCCTCCTGCAACATTTGTTATTACCTTTTCCTGTCATTTTAGTCAATCAGAGAGAGTGTAGTACCTCAGAGTTTTAATTTTCATTTCTCTGACCAATAGTGATTTAAAGCACTTTTTCATATAACTAGAAATAGTTTCAACTTCTACATTTGAATATTGTCTGTTCCTATCCTTTGACCATTTATTAATTGAAGAAAGGCTTAAATTCTCATAAATTTGAGTCAATTCTCTATATATTTTAGAAAATAGTATTTTATCAGAACCCTTACATGTAAATTTTTCCCCAGATTATTGCTTCCCTTTTAATCTTGTCAGCATTGCTTTTGTTTGTACAAAAACTTTTAAACTTAATATAATCATAATTATATTTTAAATAAAAATCATGAACTCATTTCAAATTTAACTTGGTATGCAGTGTTAGGGGTGGGTCAATGTCTAGTTTCTGCCATATTGATTCTCAATTTTTCCCAGCAGTTTTTGTCAAATAGGGAGTTCTTATCCCCAAAGCTGGGGTCTATGGGTTTGTCTAATATTAGATTACTTCCGTTATTGACTATTTATTCCTATGAACTTAATTTATTTCACTTTTCAATTACTCTATTTCTTAGCCAGTACCAAATGTTTTTGATCACTGCTGCTTTATAATGTAGTTTTATATCTGGTACAAATAGGCCACCTTAATTTGCATTTTTCATTAATTTCCTTGAAATGCTTGACCCTTTTTTTCATCCAGATGAATTTTTTTATTATGTTTTTCTAGCTCTGTAAAGTAATTTCTTGGGAGATTGATTGGTATGGCACTAAATAAGTAGATTAATTTAGATAATATTGTCATTTTTATTATATTTTCTTGGCCTACCCATGAGCACTTGATATTTTTCCCGCTGATTAAATCTGACTTTATTTGTATGGAAAAAAATATTTTATTTTTGTAATTGTGTTCATATAATTCCTGACTTTGCCTTGGCAAGTGGCCTCCAAAATATTTGAAATTGATTTTTTCTCTGTAATTCTTGCTGTTGGACTTTTTTAATAATATAAAAATGCTCATGATTAATGTGGATTTATTTTGTATACTGCAACTTTGCTAAAGTTGTGAATTGTTTCTAGTAGCTTTTTACTTTATTCTCTAGAATTCTCTAAATATATCATCATATCATCCTGCAAAGAGTGATAATTTGATTTTCTCATTACTTAATCTAATTCCTTTAATCTCTTTTTCTTCTCTTTTTGCAAAAGCTAACATTTCTAATACAATATTGAATAGTAATGGTGATAGTGAGCAACCTTATTTCACCCCTGATCTTATTGGGAATGGTTCTAGCTTACCTCATTTTTAATAGGTTAGGAAATTAAAGCCCAGATAGGATTTCTTCAAATTCACACAACATATAAATTTTAGAGACAGAATTGAAAGCAGGTTCTCAGACTCTAAATCTTCCATTTTTTTCCTACAATACTCTGTTGTACTGGGGTCTATACCTCTCCCCAAAAGTATTTAAATTATTTGACAATGCCTGTATTTTCCATTATATCTTTTCCAGTTTGAATAATTTATTGTACTTTAATATTTTAATGATGTATCATTACAATAGCATGGATATCTCTTCTACTGATGTCAATCACAATTTCTCCATAATACTGTCAATTTTTCCTGAATTGCTGTAAATATTCATCACCTTTTTCCAATTTTTGGCATCATCATTTTCTATCCAAATTATTCATTATTCTGAACTTACTGATTCACTATCAACAGACACACACACTAGACCATTGCTGCCCTATATAATATATATATATATATTTTTTAGCTTGATAGGATTTGTCAGAGTTTGTCTTTAGCACACAGTTTTCCAGAACCTAGAATTTTTTTCCTATCACAATAAGGGACCAGATGACTTCAACGTGGCTATTAGAATAACAATACTTTTAAAGAATATCGTAACACAAAATCCTCTGCAGGATTCAGAATCATCGCTTGCCACATAACATCACTAATGTAGAAGATACTGAAGGTATCTCCCAGTTCTAGGTCAATATTCCTTACTATGGAATTATTTCCTCTTCACTCCCCTCAGTCTCCATAGAAAGATTAAACAAGTTTTGGGTTTTCCTAAAAGTATATAAGAAATAAGTGTCTTGCCCAGATCCACAAAGTTAGCAAGCATCATATGGAGAATTTGGACCTATATCATCCTGAGATTTACTATAATCCCTACTTTACAGGGTTGTTGTGAATAACAGATAACAAATATACAACAACTATTAAAATGTTTCAAAACTATATAAATGTTAGTTATCATTATCATCCTCACCATCACATAGTTTGCTTTTTTAATTTACAAAGGACTTAAATACAATGCCATTTCATTCTTACAACAACCTTATGATGTAGGTAGAAGTCTTATTTATGTCCTTTTATAAATTAGGAAACTAAAACTTAATAAAGTGACTTATTGAATGCCTATCTAGTAGACAGTTCTAGAATCAACTCTGGATTGTTCAACAAAGACTAGAGAGAGAGAAATTAATACCACATGTACACTTATGAGTTGTATGATTTTGGTCAAGACTTAACTTTTCTGCTGCTCAGTTTCTTAACCTCCAAAATGAAAGGTTTGTATGCAATGACTTTCAGCTTTTTACAACTCTAAATTTATGATCCCAAGTTATTATGTGTCTATGATCTTCTAGTTTTACATTTAGTACTCATCACTATCTCACTGTAGCTCCATACTGCATTATAATTAGTTTTTGTTTTTCTACTGAAAGAAGCTTGATATGCTTTTTCACAACCGGGGCAGAGTTCTTTTCCTTTACTCATCTGGAAGCATTGATTGAATATAATCTGGATATAGTCAGATCTTCCCATTCATTCTGTCTGTACAGTTTTGACTGAGAGTTTGTACATATTCCAGAGATGTACCTCTGCCTTGCACTAGTGGAATGCTTCATTACTCTATCAATTCAACCCCCCACTTTCACTCCCAAGGAGGGAGTGAATACGGATAATATTTATATAAATCCTCTGAATTGTTGTACAAGACAGTTTCCATTTTTTGATTTATCTTTGTATTTTCTACTTTTTTATTTGATTTTATCTAATAAATAGCAACTTGCATTTATATTATGCTTTAGTGACTACAAAATAATTCACTCACAAAATCTTATGTCTTTACTAATTTAGCTGGGTAATGTGTTAATATGATCATCTTAATTTAACCCATTAGAAAACTTCTGTGAGGTTGTGTTTTCTTCATGTTCAGAGAGATAGGGAATTATTCCTATTTGATTCAAATTACTCAGCTTTTACACTTATTATATAACAATCACAACATTTGTGATATTCAGTTGATATCTGAATCAATAATGGCAACAAATGGCACATGCATTCATTTGGATGACTTCCACTATTTAGCTCTAATCTAGCTTCCCAAAATTGTCTCACACTATTCCCCATTCACTTACTATATCTTAACAGCAAAGCAAACTTCTTATGATTTACTGTTGGAATCTATGCTTTCCATGACCTTATTCATTCATATCATTCCCCAAATCAGAAGTAAAATTTATTTAAGTTTTCTGAGCTATCTGATAATAAAATGTTGCAAAAATGTTGATAATATCATAGAGACTTCTTTTTGTTGATTATATATAGGTTATTATATATATATATATGTAAATATATATACACTTATATACACACATATGTGTGTGTTTGCATATAAAAAACATATACACATACATATATAAATGCCTATCTTGTTTATACATAACTGTCTGTATGTTGACTCCTTCATTAGCTTGTGACCTGCTTGTGAATGACGATTATTTTTGCTTCTTTTTACATCTCCAAAATTTAATGTAGCATCTGGAAAATATTAGTTGTTTAATAAATATTTGTTTATTTGAATTGCCACTCTATATTACAACTTTTTTTTACTGACTTACTTTTTTTCAATCCCTTGCAAAAATCTCACTTCTTTATAATCATTCTCTATTGCTTATGTGTGTTAATCCATTGCAATTTCCTGATTATGAAGTTAGAGGTGGGGACGAAATAATTATTGGCCCCCCTAATCAGTTCCACTGCTGCTGACAAATAAAATGTTAAATAATAATTGATTTCTCCCTCTCTCTTAAAAATATAAGATCCATCCTTATAAGGAACTGAGATGTTTTGTTATATGGTTCATAAAAGGTGGAGATGTCTCATGAATCTGATAAAACAATATGTAGTTTGGAAGAATCTTCGTTTATTAATACAAGAGCTACCTCTCTTATAAAACATACTTTTTTCCTATATGGCGTCCTGGTATAAACTGATTCTTGGCATATCTAAGTCTCTGATTGACTCCCTTTTTCAGTGTTTGGTCTATTTGTATTAACTTTTCTGGTTATTCCTCGTTATATTCCCTTCACACGCACCCAGAGACTAAGACAAAGAAGTACACACACATACACCATCCACCACACACACACACACACACACACACACACACATCTGAAGTTTAGATACATGCATGCAATTGGATACGTATATACACATATATGCCTTTTATTTAAATCCCTTTTCCTTTGCAAGTGTTTCTTCATATTTGTAGCCTAGTCTTGGAGATTCTGTCTCTGTGTCTGTCTCTGTGTCTCTCTCTTTGTATTCTCTTGTCCTTCTTGTCATTTCCCTTATGTGAATGAAAATGTACCAGAAATAAAAACTTATTTTTGTATTTCACTTTCCTGTTGGATTTTTGGTGGCAGCTTTTTTATTCCCTGAGGAAGTTAGGTTAGAAAATTTTGGCACCAGAAGGGGGGTCATTTAGAAATATGAGCATACACACATATATACCCATCTATTATCACATGGATACCCACAGTGAAGATAAAAAGTACTTACTTCACTGTCTCCTTTTCTGCTATTCTCATCTGAGGTTTTTTCTTCAGTATTTATTTTGAGCTTAGCACAGAGAAACTTCCCATAAACACATAAAGTGAATTGGGTTTAAAACTGCCAATCCTGCTGTCTAGTCTACCATTAAAGACTATTCACAAGTTTCTCAGTGATAAGGTAATTTTTTCATTTTTATTTTTTTTATTTTTTGTTGTGGCAGTTGGGGTTAAGTGACTTGCCCAGGGTCACATAACTAGAAAGTATTAAGTGTCTGAGGCCAAATTTGAACTCAGGCCTGACTTCAGGGCTAGTGCTCTATCCACTGTACTACTAGCTGCCTCTATAAGATAATTTTCTAATCACAGAGGCTAAAAAAGAACTCTGAACACATAGCAACAAGGCATATTGGGAAATTATCAGCTTTTAATATCACAGAACAATAATCAGTGGCATTTTTGGCACTAAGCACTGGCAGGTTTCCACCAACATATCCCAAACATCTGCGTTGGTTACATGCTGTTTAACATTATATCAGTTACTTTGATGAAAGCATACATGGCTCTTCTTCAAATTTTTATATGACAGAAAACTTGGAAGTATTGCTTATGTTTTGCAAAAGAGACAAAATTCACAAAGATTTTGATATAATAGAAAAATTGGATGAACTGAATAAAATGGAATTCAATAAGAATAAATATAAATTCTTATAGTGGAGTCCAAAATAGCAGCTTCATAAGTACAGGATGTGGAGAAGCCATGATTAAACAGCAATTTATTAGAACAAGATATAGAAATATTAATGGACTAAATGCAAATTAAAGATACATTGTGATGTGGCAGTCACAGAAGCTAATTCATGTGGGGGCATTAAGACAGCTTTAACTTCCAGGAATAGAGAGGTAATTATCTTACTATGTTCTTTTTTTGTCAGCCCACATTTGGAGTATTGTGTTTGGTTCTGAACACTACAATTTAGGAAAGACATTGATAAATTGGAAAGTACCTAGAAAAGTCAAACAAGGATGATGAAGGACCTTGGACCTCATACCATAAGGAAATCAATTGATGGAATTAGGTATATTTATATTGTAGCCAAGAATACACTTTTGAAGAGATATGGTTATTATATCCACATATTTAAAGAAAGGATTGTTGCATGGGAAAAGGATCCAACATAATTTTTTTAAATCCACAAAGTAGAAGCAGGGACAATGATGAAGATGTAGAAGAGGAAAATTTAGGCTTGATATGTGTGTCCAGGTGGGTGAGGAAACTTATTTGTAATTAGTCCTTTTATAAGAAAAAATTGACTGCCTCAAGATGTAGCTAGTTTTGTTTTATTGGAGGTCATTAAACTTCTTTTGAAGTATTATTTAATGGGGATTCTTATAATGATATATATTACATTAGAAAGTTTCTGATGTTCTTCCAACTAAATCTATAAACTATGGCTTGTAATTAAGAAGGGAAGATTACCTAGAGGAGATGGATCTTCGGCTCCTCTTGCTCTTGAATCTTATTATAAAATATGCCTTTTTAATTGTTTGTTTTTAAGTTCCTCCCTCCTCACCCCATTTCACTCCCAAAAATATATTCTCCTAGTTCTATAAGGGATGAAAAAAAATCCCAACAGAGGCAGACCAGAAAAATTTTAATAGTTATTCACAAAATGGTGGTAGGTGGAAAGAATGGGCTGTAGATGGTAGATTGAAAATAAATATAGAGTCTATTATATGAAAAATTCCCTGGAATTTAAAAGTCTTCTGAAATGAAATGGTGATATTAAAAGACAGTTAGACTTAGAAACTAGATAATGACATGACAGGAATAGCATAGAGAAGATTCCTACTTAAGTTGATATTAGAGTACATGGTCTATGATGACTGTTTCCAAAATTTAAGACTCAATAATTTTAGGAAGTGAAGTTGCAGTCACCAAAGTTGCATTTTTTGTTTGTGTCTTAGGTACTATTCATTGCTAGAAAAGTGAAGTTTTACCTGCTGTCTATTTAGTGGAAAGCAGCTGCTTTCCTTCAAATATAGGCAGAATTCAGTTTTTTAATAGTGGAAATCTGAGTTGAAGTTACCAAAGGACTTAACACTATCCCACCAACAGATATATTCTTCAATTATGTTCTTGGTAGAAAGTGAAAGGGCAAATTCATCAATCTGATTTTTCTTCTCTGAAGGTGAAAGGGCACATTTGGAAAGAGAACAAATTATAATGTAAATGGCTTATTTTTTTTTTTTTTGCTCTTATTTGTGGAATTTGTCTCTTGTTGAAAAGACTAAGTTTTTGGTGTTTTATTTTTTTCCCTCCTCTATGTGGCTGCCTGAGAATCTTGGATCAGTTCACTTAATAAACATTTGTTAGCTATGGGCCATTTCATCTTGCAGACCTACCTGTAAGGAAAGATGGCCCAGAGGATTTACAAGGTTAGCCTAAGACCATTTTTTTTTTCAGCAACAGAAATCCCATAACAGAAGGTATATGGGAAACTGACTTTTGATTGATTCATTTATGAGATACATGATTGACATGCTAATCTGAGAAAACTTTGAATGCCTCCATAAATTTTTTTACAGATCTCCTAGCTGTTATAAACCAGTTTTTTAAGCTGTGTCTATTTCTCCATTTTTATTGTGTTACCCTTGTTAACTTCTCCTTTTCATGCCTACTTGCTTGCCTTTTTTTCCCACAGCTCAGGAACAAGTAAAACCAAGGTAGCCACTACATTAGGGAAATGCAGCATTGGCAGTAGACAGGAGGGAATGAAAATTTTCAATTCATTCCTTCTCTCCCTTCAATCTCCAACTAGCCCAAGAGTGGAAACCAACAACAACAATGAAAATACCTTTGAATGTTGACAGTGTTAATTGTCATGTTTCCAAATCAATGCTAATCTGGAGTTTTATCTTTTAAAATGTTAGCAGAAAACTAGGAAATATCTACTTGTAAAAAGTGGTGGGGCAGAAATAGCTACAGAAACAAATGAGTTTAACTAAATGGTAATGATGATGATGACATCAGACTATCAAATAATTATTGTTTGGGATGATTCTGGTTATTTAAGTACATCTGTACACTAACCCTTTCTCTACCACATACACACAGAAATGCACACACACACACATACATCCCCTCCCCAAATAAGAGGTATCCATAGGGATAGACTGGCAATTTCCTGTATCATGGAAGTCTAGGACCATTCCTCACTATATTACTGACCAGAAAATCCAGGCAACAGAAAGTTATTTTTATATTCTGAATTTCTTATTTTATTCTACAATGCCAAAGTCATTGTGTGTACATAAATGGATTGAAGATTTGTTTTCATTTTTTAAAATAACTTTTTATTGACAGAACCCATGCCAGGGTAATTTTTTAGAGCATTATCCCTTGCACTTACTTCTGTTCCGATTTTTCCCCTCCCTCCCTCCACTCCCTCCCCCAGATGGCAAGCAGTCCTTTACATGTTATATAGGTTACAGTATATCCTAGACACAATATATGTGTGCAGAACTGAACAGTTCTCTTGTTGCACAGGGAGAATTGAATTCAGAAGGTAGAAATAATCCAGAAAAAAAAAAAAAAACAACTAAAATGTAAGCAGTTTATATTCATTTCCCAGTGTTCTTTCTATGGGTGTAGCTGCTTCTGTCCATCCTTGATCAATTGAAACTGAATTAGCTCTCTTTATTGAAGAGATCCACTTCCATCAGAATACATCCTCATACAGTATCGTTGTTGAGGTATATAATGATCTCCTGGTTCTGCTCATTTCACTTAGCAGAAGATTTGTTTTTATAGGGCTGCATAAGTAGACAAAAAGGAAGGAAATTTTATTAGATGTGATATTCATAAAGTCCCTATAAAGATTCTCTCTTTCCTATAGGCAAGAAGTACATTGATGCTTAAATATTATTCAACTTAGCAATTTCTCTTTGTGCTTATTAGTTTCTAAGGGTTCTGGAAACTCTTAATGAAATCTAAATTATGTGGTAAAACTAACCAGTTCTGATTGCTATCAGCCTCATGTCTATACATTTTAATATATCTATGTATATATAGATAGATACATATGTATGCATATATATAAACATGCATAGAGAAATAATAATATATATAATCATATCATTTGTGTAGTTAAACAATTTTACTATACTTATATGCAATACACACATACATACACATGCACGCATATATATGGGGGGGGAGGTACATACAGCTATCTATAGATACAAAGAACCAAGATTCTGATCCTTCTGAGACCCCATACAATTAGCTTTTTTACATTCAAAATAACAATTTCCCTTTATTCTGTGATATCCAATCATCCACAGCTAGGGGGCCTTAGCTTCAAGCTTTAATAAAGTATCAGAGAAAGCATAGAATGTGAGAGGTTGTCAGAACAAAAGGAATCAAGATATAATGGGAATATCTTCTATTGTAGCCAAAACAATTTGTTGACGCAATCTTTAATTAATAAATCTCCACTAATGAGAAAATACTGACCTTTCAAAAAAGTTCATTACACTTATAAATAGCTCTAATTGGTAAAAAGTTTTTTCTTCTCTTTCTTCTATTTAAGTTGCCTTAAAGTAATTAAGATATACCTTTGCAAATCTTATCCATTGTTCCTAGTTTTGTCTCCTGGGGCCAAGCAAAGTAAATAGTAAGTCTCTTGTACATGGGAACTTTTTCAATATTTGAAGGCTAAATTCCCAAATCTCAAGGTTAAACTTTTTCAGTTCCTTCAAATGAGTCTTCATTGTTTCTCATTATCTTTCCATTCTGATTTATGTCCACTGAATATGATCCAGTACCATCATGCAGTATAACATGAGCTACATCTACAATCATGTAATCTGGAATTGGATCCAACTGTGCCATTTTTAACATGGCATTGTAACTCGACCTTGGACAAATTACTTAATCTCTCAATATCCTTAACTACAAAAAGAGGGAAGTAGAATTGAAAAGCCTGTGAAATTCCTTGCAATTTTAAATCTATGATCTTATCCTCCCCAAGACTGTATATAGGTAGAAATATCATGATTGCCTCTTTCACAGCAACATGTCATAGAATCAGTTTTATAGTTGGAAAGATCTTCAAAAACTACCTATTCCAAACTATAACTGAAAAATAAGCCTTAATACAACATATTATATAATCACTCAGATCCTAGAAAACTACTTAATGAAGCAGTCCATTACATTTTGCTATGACTCTATATTTTAGAGATTTTCCCATATATTGAGCCTCTTGAAATCTTTGACCATTACGTTTGGTTCTGCTTTCTGGAGCCAATGAAATCTTATTCCTCTTCTACATACCCCAAATACTTGAAGAGAGCTATTATGCTAGTTTATGGATCTTTTCTTCCCCAAGCTAAATACTGGTTCTTCTAATTATTCCTCATAGGACATGAACTCGTTTTTCTATAGGAGAGATCTCACAAAATGCATACACTTTTATAACTTTTGGGTCAATCAGGATCATAAGGTTACACGTTTAGAACTGGAAATGACTTTTTAAATCATAAAGCACAATCTACTTTTTTTATAGATAAATAAACTGAGGCACAGAAAATTTAAGAATCAGATATCTTTTCTTCTGACTCAAGACAAAAGTGGTATTTGAGCTTTCTCTTCCTACTCCAAATCCATTGTTTTTTTCTACTTTGCAATGCTGCTTCTCTCATAATTTTCTTGATAGTTCTTTGAAATGAGACTAGACATTTCTTTAGGCCCTTCCAGAGAAATCTTTTCTTTAACTTTTCTGAAAATTGGTGATCTCTTCTCCTTTTGAAGAATTCTAGGTGATCACAGCAGTCTGAGTTATGGATTCGAACTCAGTGGGTAAAAATATTAAAAGCCATTTGGTTAGCTCAATATTTCTAAGATATACTACTTTACATTCATCAAAGTCTACAAGATTTATCCCTCAGTATCCAAATTTCTAGTGTCTCCTATTCTCTATTTACTTTTTTTTTTCATTCTTGAGAATTTTCCAACAGTAGGAAGTTTATAAATGCTTCATAGGTTCACCAGTGAGTGATTAAGGAGTGAGATTTCAGAGTATTGCTACTTTATATCCAGTAAAGGTCAGCAACTATATTCTCTTATACTCAGAGAAATTTCATTCACGTATATATAAATAAATAAACAAGTCAAACCATTTGGAAAGGATTTTGCTGTCAGAGGAAGAGAGACAGAGCAAAGAGAATTTTTTTTTTCAAAAAAAAAAGAGACAGATTCAAGGCATTGCAAAATACTTTAAAATAATGAATTTGATATTGCAAACAGTGTATGGGAATGTGATTGTGAATGTGGCAGGCATTCTTTACAGGCTCAGCTCTAAATCTCTCTCAGGATCAGAGATCAAGATTTGTTTGTGGTTATTTTCCACTGTTACAAAGATGATAAAAATCAAAAATGAATTTTTGAACTGTCAAAAATCTTAGAGATTGTTGAACCCAAACCCTTCAATGTGAGGTGCAGAAAGGTCACTTTACTTTACCCAAGGCCAAAATTGTTTCAAAACAGCAGAATTATCTCTCCTCTTCCAATTGTGCAGATTTGAGGTCCATCACTTGCTTTTCCTCTGTTGATTTCTAGCTGCTTCCTCAAAACATCATTAAGAAAAGTTGCCTTAAAGTAATTATCCATTCTGAATCACCCATATTCAATTAAATCCAAATTATTTTAGTTATATGTAAAGAAATATCTTTATACAGAAATATAATTATTCTCTCTCCACCATCATTTTAATCACATCACACTTCATCTTTTATTATACTGAAGAAGAATGAGTAAAAAAAAAAAGTACCTCATGATGTATGGCAACTCAAGTCATGTTTATCCACATAATATTTGAGGATGGCATGCTTAGAGTTAACTTGCTTTACTCCTCAATTTAAATATAAAATTATTTCCTAAATATTTGTTCTTTTTCAAGACCAGTCTCCCACACATACAGATCCATACTATTCTCCTGGGAGAATATATCCTAAAACAATGATTCCTAATGATATATGGAATTTGAGAAGTGATATAAATTATACATATGGTGTAGGGAAAAAGAAAGAGTTGAATCCATTATCTATTAAGAGTAAACAACAACAAATATTTAAGTGTTCTAATCTTCAAATAATAATAAAAAAGCAAAAAAATGAAGGCACTGGATGGATCATCTATGGATAATTAAAAGAAAAAAGAGAATTGAACAAAATGAAAAGGCACAGAGGAATTTCAAATTCCATTGTTGGAACAAATATCTAATTCAATCAAATTAGCATTTATTAAGCACCTATTATGTGCCAAGATAAGCTGTGCTAAACTTTGGGGACATAATTGGTAAAAAAAAAAAAAAGACAGTTCCTTACCTTAGGAGTTTACAATTTAATGAAGAGGGACATATCACATAAAAAGACAAAGTAAAGCTGGGAGAGGAGGCCTGGAGAATACTTTTAGAGATATATCTTGTTTCATGGAGTTGTGACCACAGAGCAGTAGATGCAAACTAAGGAGATCTTAGAATTTAATTTTTTTCATTCCATAAGGGAAAACATTGGGAGGAGTCTTGTACTCTGTTCTCCAGACCTTAAGTAAAAGGGGAGTGAGGTGGTATCAATCAAGGCTTGAGTTAGTCATATGACTAATTTTAGAAATAATGAGTATAACTTAAGAGGGGTTTTCTGTCCCATAGCATTGAAATAGTAAAGCAGCAGAGGTAAAATGGTGTTCACTTAAATGCAAACAGAAATTCTCTGAAAGATTGAGATACATATTGACTGAGATGGCCACATAGTCTTTGTAAGGCTTATAGAGGAGGGACCTAAAACCAACTCCTCCCCTTACCTGAATGTTTTATACTTCAAGAACCATCTCCTTATCTCAAAATCAGGGTGCATATTTGGAGTCATGGAAGTGTGGCAAATTCAGTTATCCCATCATGTCTCCATCAGCGGACAAGCTTTCAACACAAAGGATGAAGATTTTTCTTATTTTCAATTCCAGATATAAAATAGCACCTCTTTGTAGCTCAACTAATCCTAACACCGCCTCAGATATGTTTTTGTCACTCCCTCATGCTGATAAGATGCATCAAGGTTGTGGGGGAAACATTGCAATTTTTCAATTTAAGCAACTGCTCATATCAGTGAAGTCTTGGTTAAACAAATCTCCAGAGAAATACCAGATAAGGTACAATCTATTAGTATATTAAATAGAAAATTTATTTCTATTCTGTGGGTTCCAGTAGAAAAGAAGGAAGAATGGAACATCTTTTTGTGATTTGATTATTACTTAATAACTGACATGATTAATAAACTCTCTAGGCAATTACTCTAATATAAATACATGTTTCATCCTATAATTATATAATGATAATGAAATGACAAATGTATCCCTTATAGTATCCCCATATTTTCTTTCAGATTTAGGATCAGCCTTCCCCACTTCCTGAATATGATGACCTGATTAGAGAGGTAGGTTTGGGAGAGATAAAAGATGAAGCTAGACTAATCCAGGAGCCTAAGATGGCCTTCCAAGTAAGGGAAATGGGGAAGATTTTTTGTTACCACCTCCCAGGTTGTAAGCCAATTTTTAAAATGTAATTGGACAACATCTATGGAATCAATATAGAACTTCATATAGAGCACTGAACTAAGTGTCAAGAGACCTGGTTTCTAGCTCCAGGTTTCATGTTAATTAGCTGTGGAACTATGTGTATATTATATCCCACACCTATAAAATGACAGCTTTGAATTATCTAAAAATCTTAGCTGTAAAATTACTTAAAACTTAAATAAGTTCATCTTATATATCATCCATAAATGATTACCTTCCTAAAGTGCTAAACAAATCTATTATATTTATAAGAAAATCTAAGCATATGAATCCCAGGAGCAGCAAAATGCCTTCATCTCAGAATCATGAATATATTCATTTTATATTTCTAGATAAGAGTCACAATCCATTTTCCAACCCCCATGTAAGCTTATTATGTGTAACGAAGAAAGTTAAATGTCCCTAGTCATACAAATTCTATTCCTCAGCAAACTAAAGGAAGGAAATGATGACATTGGAACTATGTAGAGTCAGAGAACTGGGCCTTTTATTATAAATAAAATAAAAAATTGGTATTAATTAGCTTAAATCTCAAAAATAAGGTATATGTTCTTGGTCATAACAGAATTAAGAGAAAAAAGAGAAACAGAGAGAGAAAGAAAGAGAGGAACAGAGAGAGCAAGAGAGAAAGAAAGAGAGAAATGTATGAGAATTGCTATGAATGAGAAATGTAATTGGAAGAAAAAGATGAAAAAATAGTCCTTAATAAAATTTTACACTAAACTTGCATGGGGGTGGGGTGGAGTGGGATGCAATACTATTCTATCTTCCATCTAACTGACAAATTGATTGGGAAAATCAGGACAGGTCTAACCATACTGATACTCAGTAAATTCTAGTGGCTCCCTATCACCAGGGAGATTACTTATAAGTCCACTATATAATCTGCCTTCCTCTTTCTTTCCAGTCTTCTTACACCTTATACATTCTAACATGGATTCTTCAATATATGAAAGTGATTTCTTTGCTATTCCTCAAGTAAAATTATGCTTCCTACTCCTTCATTTTCACTATCTGTTTTCCCTTTTCATCTCACCTTCCTGCTTTTGCTGACTTACTTCAAGTTCCCATTAAAATCTTACATTATCTATAAGAAGGCTTTTCTGGTCACTCAGTATATGCACATATATATGTGTGTGTGTAAACATACACACACATACACATGCAAAGTGTTTCAAAAGAATTTGTAGCCTTAGACCATTTGCAAATCAAAAAGCAAACATTTTATTATCCTCCTAACAGTGGCCTAATTTCCATAAGAAGTTTTTAGCAAAGATGTAGGTACAAGTAAATTTTTTATAATGGAACAATAACCTTGGGGGTTAGAATCATAATTTGATCTTCTGATTGGATACAGCAATGATGGTGCTTTGATTTTTGTCAATGCCAGGAATTTAGCTAGAAATTCAATCGGGGCCCTCAAACAGGAGCTAGACTATGATAGAAGTACATTTAAAAAAATTATAATAGCTTTTTATTTAGAAGATATATGCATGAGTAATTTTTCAGCATTGATGCTTGCAAAACCTTCTGTTCCAACTTTTCCCCTCCTTATCCCTACTCTTTTCCCTACATGGAAGGTACACCAATACATGTTAATTATCTTAATGTATATGTTAAATAAAATATATGTATACATATCCATACAGTTATTTTGCTGCACAAGAAAAATCAGACTTAGAAATACGGTAAAATTAACCTGAGAAGGGAATCAAAAATGCAAGCGGAAAAAAACAGAGGGAGTGGAAATGCTATGTTGTGGTTCACACTCATTTCCCAGAGTTCTTTCGCTGGATATAGTTGGATCTGTTCATTATGGAGCAAATGGAACTGATTTGGATCATCTCATTGTTGAAGAGGGCCACATTCATTAGAATTGATCATCATATAGTATTATTGTTGAAGGATATAATGCTCTCCTGGTCCTGCTCATTTCACTAAACATCAGTTCATGTAAATCTTTCCAGGCCTTTCTGAAATAATCCTGCTGGTCATTTCTTAAATAACAATTAGATTACATAACATTCATATGCAACAATTCATTCAGCCATTCTCCAACTGATAGGCAACCTTTCAATTTCCATTTTCTAGCCACTACAAAAAGGGCTGCCACAAACATTTTTGCACATACAGGTTCCATTACCTTCCTTAAAATCTCTTTAGAATATAAGCCCAGTAGTAACACTGCTGGATCAGATGGTATGCAGTTTGATAACTTTTTTGAGCATAGTTCCAAATTGCTCTCCAGAATGGCTGGATACATTCACAATTCCACCAACAATGTATCAGTGTCCCAGTTTTCCCACATCCCCTCCAATATTCAGCATTATCTTTTCCTGTCATCCTAGCCAATCTGACAAGTGTGTAGTAGTATCTCAGAGCTGTCTTAGTTTGCATTCCTCTGATTAATAATGACTTGAAGCATCTTTTCATACGGCTAGAAATAGTTTTCATTTCTTAATCTGAAAATTGTCTGATCAAATCCTTTGATTATTTATCAATTGGAGAATGGCTTGATTTCTTATAAATTGGAGTCAATTCTCTATATATTTTGGAAATGAGGCCTTTATCAGAACATTTGACTATAAAAATGTTTTCCCAGTTTATTGATTCCCTTCTAATCTTGTCTGCATTAGTTTTGTTTGTACAAAAGCTTTTCAATTTGATATAATGAAAATTTTCTATTTTGTGATCAATAATTATCTCTACTTCTTTGGCCACAAATTCCTTCCTCCTTCACAGGTATGAGAGGTAAACTATCCTATTTTCTTCTAATTTATTTATAATCTCATTCTTTATACCTAGATCACCAACCAATTTTGACCTTATCTTCGTATATGGTGTTCAGTGTGGGTCAATGCCTAGTTTTTGCCATACTAATTTCCAATTTTCCCAGCAGTTTTTGTCAAATAGTGAATTCTTATCCCAAAACCTGGGGTTTTGGGGTTTGTCAAACAATAGATTATTAAAGTTTTTGACTATTTTGTTCTATGAACCTAACCTATTCCACTTTTCAACTAATCTATTTCTTAGCCAATACCAAATGGTTTTGGTGACTGCTGCTTTATAATATAGTTTTAGATCTGGTACAGCTAAGCTACCTTCATTTGATTTTTTTTTCCCATTAGTTCCCTTGAAAGTCTTGACCTTTTGTTCTTCCAGATGAATTTTGTTGTTATTTTTTCTAGGTCATTAAAATATTTTTTGAGAGTTTGATTTGTATAGCACTAAAGAAATAGATCAATTCAGGTAGTATTGTCATCCTTATCATATTTGCTCTACCTATTCAAGAACATTTAATATTTTTCCAATTTTTTAGATCTAAATTATTTTAGATTATTATTAGATCTGATTTATTTGCGTAGAAAGTGTTTTGTAATTTTGCTCATATAGTTCCTGACTTTCCCCTGATAGATAGATTCCCAAATATTTTATACTATTGGCAGATACTTTAAATGGAATTTCTCTTTGTATCTCTAACTGTTGGATTTTGTTAGTGACATATGAGTGCTGATGACTTATGTGGGTTTATTTTGTATCTTGCAATTTTACTAAAGGTGTGGATTATTTCTATTAGCTTTTTAGTAGAATCTCTGTGGTTCTCTAAGTATACCATCATATAATCTGCAAAGAGTGATAATTTGGTTTCCTCATTACCTACTCTAATTCCTTTATTCTCTTTCTCAACTCTTATTGCCGAAGTTAGCATTTCTAATAAAATATTGAATAGTAATGGTAATAGTGGGCAACCTTGTTTCACTCCTGATCTTATATTATTCTCTCTTTTCATTTTTAAGACTAACAATTTGGTTTTCCTTTTTCTGATCACACTGATTAAAGGTTTACCTATTTTGTTGTTTTTTCATAAAACCAACTCTTAGTTTTATTTATTAATTCAATAGATTTTTTTTTTACTTTCAATTTTATTAATTTCTCCCTTTAATTTTAGAATTACAAGTTTAGTTTTTGATTGGGGGGGGTGTTAATTTGCTTGTTTTCTAGCTTTTTAAGTTGCAAGCCCAATTCATGGATCTTCTCTTTCTCTATTTTATTCAAGTAAGCCTCTAGAGATATAAAATTTCCCGTTATTATCACTTTGGCTATATCCCATAAATTTTGATATATTGTCTTGTCATTCTCGTAGGTGAAATTATTAATTGTGTCTATGGTTTGCTGTTTCATCCATTCAACTTTAGGATGAGATTATTTAGTTTCCAATTACTTTTTGGTCTATTTACCCCTACCTTTTTGTTAAACATAGTTTTAATTGCATCATGATCTGAGAAGAATGCATTTACTATTTCTGCCTTTCTGCATTTAATTTTGAGAACTTTATGTTGTAATATATGGTCAATTTTTGTATAGGTTCCATGAACTGTTGAGAAGAAAGTGTACTCCTTTCTGTCTCCATTCAGTTTTCTCCAAAGATCTATCATACCTAATTTTTCCAATATTCTATTTACCTCTTTAACTTCTTTCTTATTTGTTTTGTGGTATGATTTATCTAATTCTGAAAATGCAAGGTTGAGATCTCTCACTCTTATAGTTTTGCTGTCTATTTCTTCTTGCAACTCTTGTAACTTCTCCTTTAGGAATTTAGATGCTATATCACTTGGTGCATATATGTTTAGTATTGATATTGCTTTATTGTCTATGCTATCCTTTAGCAAGATATAGTTTTATTCCTTATCTTTTAATTAGATCATTTTTTTTTTTGCTTTTGCTTGATCTGAGATAAGGATGGCTACCCCTGCTTTTTTGACTTCACCTAAAGCATAATAGATTCTGCTACAGCCTTTTAGCTTTTTTCTGTATGTATCACCCTGCTTTAAATGTGTTTCCTGTAAATAACATATTGTAGGATTCTGGCTTTTGATTCAGTCTGCTACCCACCTCTACTTTATGGGAGAATTCATCCTATTCATATTTACCGTTAACACTACTAATTCTGTATTTCCTGCCATCTTGTTATCCCCAGATTATGTTTTTCTTTTTCTTTCCTTCCTTACCCCCCTCCACAGTATTAAACTTATGGGCACCACTTGTCTCATGTAGTTCTCCCTCTTTAGAGGGAGAACTCCCACCCCCTTGGAGTTCCCGACTCTTTCTTATACCTTTCCCTTGTTTTTTTTTTTTTCTGTATTCCCTTCTATTTAACCTATTCTTTTCCTTTTGCCGTTTCCTCTCCTACTTTTTAATGAGGTGAGAGAAGTTTCTCTGTAAACCAAATATGTCTAAGATTTTCTCTTTGAGCCAAATCTGTTAAAAGTAAGAGTCACACAATGTTCCTCCCCCTCCCTTAATTCCCTCAGATCTAGTAGGTTTCCTTTGCTTCTGTGAGGGATGTAATTTCCCTCTTTTTATCTCTCCTTGTTCTTTTTCTGATAGGATCCCCTTTCCACTTCTAATTCCTTTTTTCTTTTTGTATTATAACAGTAAAAATAAATTATACATATGATCTTTATGTATGCCTGTAACAGTAATATAGTTCCTTTTTATCTTTTATGCTTCTCTTGAGTCCTGTACTTGGAGATCAATTTTTTGTTTAGTTTTGGATTTTTTGTTTGGAATAAATGGAATGCACCTGTTTCATTGAATGTCCATCTTCTTCCTTGGAAGAAAATGCTCAGCATAGCTGGGTAAGTTATTTTTGGCTGCATTCCAAGTTCTTTTGCCTTTCAGAATATCAGATTCCAGGACCTTCAGTCCTTTAATGTGCAAGTACTCCCTGATCTTGAGTTATCCTATTGTTGCTCCTTGGTATTTGATTTTTTCCTGGCTATTTGTATTATTTTTTCCTTAGTCTGATAGTTCTGAAATTTAGCCACGATATTCCTTGGAGTTTTTATTTTGGGGTGTTTTCAGAATGTGTTTGATGAATTCTTTTAATGCCTATTTTACTTTCTGTTTCTATTACATCTGGGCAGTTCTCTTTGATGATTTCTTGTAAAATAGTGTCTAGGCTCTTTTTTTCATTATAATTTTCAGGAAGTTCAATAATCCTCAGTTTATCTCTCCTGGATCTATTTTCCAGGTCTGTTGTTTTTCCAAGTATATATTTAACATTTTTTTCTTTCTTTCTTTCCTTTCTTTCTTTCTTTCTTTTTCTTTCTTTCTTTCTTTCTTTCTTTCTTTCTTTCTTTCTTCCTTCCTTCCTTCCTTCCTTCCTTCCTTCCTTCCTTCCTTCCTTCCTTCCTTCCTTCCTTTCTTTCTTTCTTTGCTTTTGCTTGACTGATTCTTGATGTCTCAATGAATCATTGATTTCTATTTGTTTAGTTCTGATTTTAATAAGTTATTTTCTTCATTAACTTTTTTTCTCTTCTTTTTGTATATGTCCAATTGTGTTTTTAAATGAGTTGTTTTGCTCTATGGAATTTTTTTTCCATTTCACTAATATTTTTAATGGGTTATTTTCTTTTTCCAATTCACAAATTCTGTTTCCCTGGGAGTTTTTTACCTTTTCCAATTCACATTTCAAGAAGTTGTTTTCTTTTTCTACTTTATCAAATTTTTCTTTTAGTGAGTTATATGCTTTTTCTGTACTCTCTTGTGATGCTTCTCTTTCCTTTCCCTATTTTTCTTCAATCTTTTATTTAAGATCTTTTATAATTTCTTCTAGGAGAGCCTTGTATGAAGGGGATCAGGCTATATCCCCATTTGGGGTTTTGTCTGGAGACTGTCTGCTGTTAGTCTCCTCAGGTTTAGCCATCTGCTCTCTTTCTGTATAGAAGCTATCTATAGTTAAAGTTCACTTGATTTTTTAATTCATTTTTTAAAAGCCCTTAGGCTTTGCCTTCAGGAAAAGGAAGTTACCAGCTTCCTCTTCAGAGCAGGGATAGATGTACAGTAGCTGTCCTGTGAATGGGCTGGAAAGAGTGGTTGAGCTGTGGAAGTGCCTTGTGAAGAGCCCTGCAGCAAAAGTGTCATTGCCCTGAGTAAAGCCCCACCTAGTGTAAGTGCCACTACCCTGGGAAAAGCCCTACTGTGCTGAAAGTGTAGCTGCCCCAGGCAGAACCCCACACTGTGCAGATTTGTGTCTGCCCTGGGCAGAAGCCCTGTGCTGCAGAAAATGGCTGCCCAGTTGTGCTGTGATCCATGCTGAGTCACTCCCAGTGCTATGTGGGTGTGGCCAGGTCCTGTACAACTTTTTTGTTTGGGGTACATTGTACCTTTGATATTTGTGTAACTTCTCTGCAAATCTACTACTTTTCAACCAAAGCAGAGCAACCAAACTGTGGTAGTGTCTTCCCTGCAAGTTCTCCACCCATGGAGACTGCCCCCATCCCTGGTACACTCAGCATGGGCTAACCTCCATGTTCTGCCTCTCTGCCTGTGCTGGCCTGCCCCTTCCAATCAGGACAAACCTTTTCTGGAGATCTTCCAGATTATCTTCAACTGGTAATTTGTTTTACTCCCAATATTCGTGGATTCTACCCATCAAGCACTATTTCAGAGGCTGAATGTGGTAATCAGTGAGGGTAGAAGGGAGCTCAGAATGAAGGGTGTGTCCTCTCAGCCATCTTGGCTCTGCCCCCTTGCTGAGCAATAGGAGTCCATTTGAACATTTAGATTAGATGGCTAAGATAATCAATACTTCTTCCTTGTTTCTTTGAGGAGTATTTTGGCCAGTAAAATTCAGGCTTTCTCTCTCTTTCCATAAAGCAACTCCCGACTAATAAGGAACTGCTCTGCTGTCAAAGATCTGGGATCTTTATCTGTCATTACACACACACACACACACACACACACACACACACACACACACACCCAGCAAACCAGAAACAGGCTTTGGGAGCCCTTGAATCAGCAGTGGCAGCAGAGGTTTCTGGAGCTCTCATACTACAGATGGGAAACGAATCAGAACAACTGGTCAAAAGGTTGAAAGAGTTTCTTTAATACCTTTGTTGTAGAACTCTGCTGCTTTGTCCATACTCAGATTCAGATGACAGTCCTGGATGACATCCTAGGGTGAGAAGAAGCAGCCACAGGGGAGCAGGGACCTTCTTTATAGATTCATGGTAGAAAAGAGTGCTTGTGATTTTGGAACTATGCTCAAAAAGTTATCAAACTGTGTATACCCTTTTGATCCAGCAGTGTTACTACTGAGCTTAAATCCCAAAGAGATATTAAAGAAGGGAAAGGGACCTGTATGTGCCAAAATGTTTGTGGCAGCCCTGTTTGTAGTGGCCAGAAACTGAAAACTGAGTGGATGTCCATCAATTGGAGAATGGCTGAATAAATTGTGGTATATGAATATTATGGAATATTATTGTTTTGTAAGAAACGACCAACGAGATAATTTCAGAGAGGCCTGGAGAGACTTACATGAACTGATGCTGAGTGAAATGAGCAGGACCAGGAGATCATTATATACTTCAACAACACTATTATATGATGATCAATTCTGATGGACCTGACTATCTTCAGCAATGAGATGAACCAAATCAGTTCCAATGGAGTAGTAATGAATTGAACCAGCTACACCCAGTGAAAGAACTCTGGTAGATGACTAAGAACCATTACATAGAATTCCCAATCCCTCTATTTTTGTCCACCTGCATTTTTTATTTCCTTCACTGGCTAATTATACACTATTTCAGAGTCTGATTCTTTTTGTACAGCAAAAAACTATTTGGACATGTATACTTATTTTGCATTTAATTTATACATTAACATATTTAACATGTATTGGTCAACCTTTCATCTAGGGGAGGGGGTTGGGGGAAGGAGATGAAAAATCGGAACAAAAGGTTTGGCAATTGTCAATGTTATAAAATTACCCATGCATATAACTTGTAAATAAAAAGCTATAATAAAAAGAAAAAAAAGAAGAAAAGAGTGCTTGCGGTTGCTCACAGACCACAGCATGAGCAAATATCATAGTAAACACACCTCTTCTTAGATCATATCACCTTAAAAGACCTGAAAATTTACAGTTTCATATATATATATATATATATACATATATATATATATATATATAAACATACATATATATATATATATGTCTGAAACCAGTTGAATCAAAACAGTGAAGTTTGGGCTGTGTAACCTACACTATGGAAGGGGAATTGTACTTGAATAAAGGCTTAAAAGTGAAGTAATAGACTGGGATAATTAACAAACAATAGAAAAATGATTCTGACCATATAAAGATACAATGAAAGATCAAAACACACCCTCTGGAAATAACAAAGGCATAGATTCCATATCCAAAGAATCCAAGAAAATTATGAATTAGTCTCAGGTCATGGAAGAATTCAAAAAGGATTTTGGAAATCAACTGAGATAGAGAAAAAGTAGGGGAAAATAAGGGTGGTATAAGAGGAAATACAAAAAGTTAATGAAAAAAGAAGGCCTCAAAAAGTAAAATTGACCCGTTGGGAAATGAGGTACAAAAGCTCAGTGAGGAAAAGAATTCCTTAAAAATTAGAATTAAGCAAATGGTAGCTTATAACTTTATGAAAAATCAAGATACAATAAATAAAACAAAACCAAAAATAAGAAAAAATATGCAATATCTCATTGGAAAAACTGATCTAGAAAATAGATTCAGGAGACATAATTTTAAAATTATTGGTCTAACTGAAAGTCACAATAAAATAAAATAACCCTAGGCATCATCTTTTAAGCAATTGTCAAGGAAAACTCCTCTGATATTTTAAAGTCAGAAGATAAAATAGAAATTGAAATAATTGACTGATCACCTCCTGAAAGAGTTCTCAAAATGAAAACTTCCGAGAATATTATAGCCGAATTCTAGAGTTCCCAGGTCAAGAATAAAATATTGCAATTAATCAGAAAGAAACACTTCAAGTATTATGGAGTCAAGTGTAGAATAATACAAGGTTTATCAACTTTCACATTAATGTATCAGAGAGGGAGCAACTAGTTGGTGCAGGGGATAGAGTACCAGCCCTGAAGTCAGGAGAATATGAGTTCAAATCTGGTTTCAGACACTTAACACTTCCTAACCGTGTGACTCTGGGCAAGTCATTTAACCACAATTTCTTCAGCAAAAAATAAAATAAAATGAAATAAAAATATTGGAAAGATTTTAAATATCATAGGCCCAATGGCAAAGGAGCCAGGAATACAATCAAGAATTATCTTTCTAGCAAAACTGAGTACAATCCTTCCTAGGGAAAAATAGGAATTCAATGAAATAAAGGATTTTCAAACATGCTTGATGAAAAGAGAAGAGCTGAATAGACAATTTGACTTTCAAATACAAGACTCTAAAGAAGCATAAAAAGTAAACAGAGAAGGGAAATCATAAAGACGTTAATAAAGTTAAACAGTTTACATTCTTTATTAGAGCAGTTAGAAGGAGTATATATAGAAAGAGGGCATAGGTGTTAAATGAATCTAAAAGGTTGATATCTAAAAAAACTAAATTTAAGGGAAGTGAGAGTAATGTGAGGAGAGAAAGGGAAATCGAGAGATAGATTGAGGTAAATTATCTCACATAAAAGAGGCAAGAAAACGCTTTTTACAGTGGAGTGGAAGGAGAAAGGTGAGGGGGAGTGAGTAAATTTTACTCTTATAGAATTGCCTCCAAGAGAGAATAACATACACACTAAATTGGGTACAGAAAATTCTCTTACATTACAGAGTAGTAGGATGGGAAGGGGATGGAACGTAATAAAAAAGAGGAGAAATTGTGAGAGGGAATAATCAGTAGAAAAACCCTTTTGAGGAGGGACAGAGTGAAAGGAGAGAGAAA
This sequence comes from Antechinus flavipes, assembly GCF_016432865.1. NCBI lineage: Eukaryota > Metazoa > Chordata > Mammalia > Dasyuromorphia > Dasyuridae > Antechinus > Antechinus flavipes. The sequence goes on along the minus strand of NC_067399.1, from coordinate 127,457,833 downwards.
ATAGAATAAACAAGAAAGAAATGTTATCTCTAAAAGTAATTGTGAAAAAAAGCTGAAGCAAGTTTCTCTGATAATGGCCTCAGTTCTCAAATATACAGAGAACTGTGTTAAATTTGTAAAAGTAAGAGCCATTACTAAATTGATAAGTTATCAAAAGATAAGAATAGTTTTCAGATGACACAATAATAGCTATCTAAAGCCAGTAATAAAAATGCTCTAACTCACTATTTATTGGAGAAATTCAAGTTGAAACAATACTAAGGCATTGCCGTATATCTGTTAGATTGACTAATAGATAAAAAAAGAAAAGTGACAAAATATCAGAAGGGATATGTGAAAAAAAAATGAGACATTAATGCTTTGTGGAGTTGTGAACTGACTCAGCCATTCTGCAGAGCAATTTGGAGATATGCCCAGAGCTATAAAGCCATGAATACCCTTTGACCTAGCAATTTCATGGATAGTTGTGTGTCTCAAAAGGGATTAAAGGGAAAAAAAAAAAAACAGAGAAAAGGAACTATATATGCAAAAAATATTTACAGAAGCTCTTTTTTGGAAGCAAAAAAATGGAAGTTGGGGGGATAGGTATCAGTTCAAGAATAACTGAATGGATGTGGTGTGTTATATGATATGATAGATAGAATAATATTATCTTATAAAAAATAATGAACAGAATAAGAAAGCCTGGAAAAACTTCCATGAACTGATGCAAAGTGAAATGTACTGGGTACAAAGTAACAGCAATATTATAAGATGATCAACTGTAAATGATATAACCATTTTCAGCAATACAATAATCCAAGACAGCCCCCAAATATTTGTGATGAAAAATATTATCCCTACCCAAGTAAAGAACTGATATACTCTGAATGCAGATGAAAGCATATTTTCACTTATTTTATTCTTTCTTGCATTTTGTCTTCTTTTGATCTGTTTCTTCTATAACTGAGATTAATAGGGAACTATGTTTTACAGGAGAGCACATGTATAAATCAATCAAACTGCCTATTTTTATTTTGAAGAAGGAAGATGAGAGGGAAGAGGAAAGGACAAAGAAACCTTTGAAATTCAAAATATAAAATTGAAAGCTAAAATATGTAAAGTACAGGATTATTTAACTCTAGGCAGTCACTTCATTTGCTAATGCCCTAGCATTACTCTGCATTTTTCATTGCCAGTCTCTCCCAATTCCCAGGGCTTCAAAGAATCCTCTGGCTACTGACCTTTGCAGTGTCAACCCAACTTTAATGTGGCTTGCCTAATCTGAAGACTTCAGAGATCTCTGGCAATGATTTCTTGAATCACAGTTTAATAACCGATAGCACACTCAAGAACAGCCACGTGCAAACTTATAGTCTTTATTGTACTTGCTCACATAATGCCCTGACCTGTTAACTCCCAAGTGAACACCAGGTTTGAGAGAGACCCACATATTTATTAGCAAGCTCCTTACCTCTCTTGGCTATCCATCCACTTGGTTTGGCTACCCTAAGATAAAGAGAGTGACCTTGTGTTGCAGGGGGCTTAAGAGGGATCTGTTAGATCACATGCATAGCCAATCAGAGAGGGAGCCATCTCCTGTTACAAAGCTATCTCAGTATGACCTGGGTCCCACCCATGAGGCAGTTTCTGGTCACAGAAATTGCTTCCAGGCTGCTCAACAAACTCCTGTTTGCACTGAGATGACCCACTGTAAAAAGGCCCTAACGAAAATATTTCTTGTAATTCATTTGGAGGAAAATTAAGTTTATTATTATTTTAAAAAATCAAAGAGTAGACCAACATGCCAAAACAGTATGTAACAAGAAGCGATATAAAACTCTGAAAAAAAAAAACATTTTAGAGCCATATTTTGAAAGAGCTTGTGTTTTATCCTTGAGGCAAGAGACAGTCCTAAATCATCTTGAACAATTGAAGGACTTTTGAAAAATTCTTATTAATATTATTCCTGTATTTTATTCCTATGGATTGTTGTGACTGAAAAGTATAATGATATGTACTCAAGATATTAATGACAAAAAAAAAAAAAAGCAGTCCCAATGCCATGCCCCAAACCAAGTCCTTTGCATTTTGGTAGCTTCTTTTCTTTTGTTTTCCTTTTTTTTTTTTTTTTTTTTTGTATTTTATTTATTTATTTTTCCCCAGTTTACATTTAAAGCAAATTATTATACTTATTTTAAAATTATTTGAGGCTCTATGTTGTAGGTTCTCTCCCTTGCTTCTACCCACAATTACGAAACCATGCATGAAGTTATGCAAAACATTTTCATCAAAGTCAAGTTGTGAAAGAAAACATAGATATCTTAACCTAATGAGACTGAAAACCTTCAAGAAAAATAAAGTTAAAAGAGAGCTAGAGCAAGAGATAGAATCAGAGACAGAGAATGCTTCGATCTGTATTCAGACACAATCATTTCCTTTTGTGGGTATGGATAGAATTTCCCATCATAAGTCCTTCAGAGTAGTTATTTGTACTGCTGAGAAAAGCACAGTAATTTTTAGCTGATCATCCCAGAACGTTATTATTATTTTGTTTACAATATATTTCATTTTATTTGAGTTCCTATAGGATTTTCAAGTTTTTTTTCTTCTTCTAAGAGTATTCTGCCCCAAATTTCCCATAGAACAATAATATTCCATCACCAATATGCCATACTTTATTGAGCTATTCTCCAATTGATAAGTATCCTCACAATTTCCCTTTTTTGCCCTAAGAGGTTCCTATGAATATTTTTATACAAAAAGGTCATTTTCTTTTTTTTTTTTTCTTTTTTTGATTCTTTTGGCATTCATTCCTAGTGAATGTTTATTATGTTGTTAGGCCAATGAATATGCATGAATTTATAGCCCTTTGGATACAGATCATATCTTTTGATCTTTCATCATTGGGACATGGATCATAGCTTATATAAATGTGACTCAGTTCCCTCTAAAATTGAGAAATGAGGTCTTATAAGAGTAACTTGCTTCAAAATTCTTTTTACAATTACTATTACTAATTGCTATTGATTATATTTTTCCCATTTATTCTCTTTCTCCTTTCACCCTGTCCTTCCTCAAAGATGTTTTGTTATTGACCACTCTTTCCCCTAATATGCCCTCCCTTTTATTATCCCTCCTCTTCCCATGTCCCATTCCCCCTACTATTTTCCTATAGGGTAAGAGATTATTTAACCCTGGTTATCTGTTTGGGCCAAAGTTGTCCCTAGTGTTCCTGGGCTGAGAGGTCCAGAAGCCTACAGCACTGCTGCTGATTCAGAGGTCCTGCTTTGCTGATGCTGGGGCTGGAACTGGGGCCAGGAGCTGCACTGCTTTATTTGGGCTGAAAGGTCTGGAAGACACCAGTACTGCCATTGATTCAAGGTTGGGCCAGGATCAGGGACAAGGCTGGGATGGGGGCCTGCACCAGGACCAAACACTGGACTCCCATCCCAATGCCACATTCCTTTTCTGTTGATCATCTAAGTTGCCTTCAGCTGAAAAATATGCTAATCTAATTTATTTAGATTCATTGGTAAATGAAGTTGAAGTATTTTGGGGAGAAGTTGGTGTAGTTTGGGAGAGAAGTTGGTTTTACTGTGCCATCGTGATTCTGTGCCCCTTGGTAGATTATTTTAGAATATTTGTAGCATTGATTTAGAGTTCAAGGTTGTTCTAGGCATCTGAAAAGGAGAATGTTACTGTTTGAAAATGTATCTTGGTGTCAGGGAATAACAAAGTATAACAATATACAACTTTCTAATATATCTACATAACTTTACTCCTTTCTTCCTATTCTAGGCCATGTTCATAGACTATCTTCAAATCTTCCATTTTTTCCTGTGTTTGACTATTTCTCTATGTATCTCCCTTAATCTCTATACATTTGTCTTGCCCTTGTCTCTCTGTCTCTCACTTTTGTTCTTCATCTCTTTCCAGAGTTATGGAAAGTTCTCCAAAACTTTCCATATGGAGAGTTTCTATGGAGAACTCCTAATGAGCACAGTGAATAGAATCTTGGGCTTGGAGTAAGAGACAGGAGGATCAAATTTAGCTGCAAATACTTTCTAACTTTGTGATAATGGGCTTATCATTTGCCTCCTGCTTTTTTCAATATCCTTAATTGTGAGAGAAGAATAACAATAGTACATACATTGCAAAACTGCTGTAAAGATCTCTTGAAATATGGAGGGCCTTTTCTAGTCATTCTGATTCACATGTTAACATAGAACACAGATGGCTCTGGAGAAAAAAACTGAATGACTTTGCACAGTACTGTCTCATTTAAATCCAATTTACTTGCTTGTCATGGCATCCCTGCCATGATGTCATGGTCCCCTCTGAGAATGAAGGAGAAACAAAAGTCTCTGTAAGTAGTAGTAAAGTTGGGGAATTAAATTGGAACTGCCAGATCTGCAGCTCAGTAAAATAGTTTGCAATGTGTTCATTTTTATCGTTATTATATAATCTTTTCCCCCTTTCAATTTAGTCTTAGATAATTCCCTAGACTTTTGAGTCATTTAGTGACTTGCATCTCATTACATAGCCAGTACTTGTTAGAGATTTTTTTTTTTATTATAGCTTTCATTTACAAAATATATGCATGGGAAATTTTTCAGCATCAACAATTGCAAAACCTTTTGTTCCAATTTTTCCCCTTCTTCCCCAAGTAGACCAATACATGTTAAATATGTTAAAGTCTATGTTAAATACAATATATGTATACATATTCATATAGTTATTTTGCTGCACAAGAAGAATTGGATTTTGAAATAATGCACACTTAACCTGTGAAGAAAATCAAAAATGCAAGTGGACAAAAATAGAAGATTGTAAATGCCATGTAGTGTCTCACTCTCATTTCCCAGAGTTCTTTCACTGGATATAGCTTGTTCTATTCATTATTGAACAAATGGAATTGATTTGGTTCATCTCACTGTTGAAGAGAGCCACATCTATCAGAATTGATCATCATATAGTATTGTTGTTGAAGTATATAATGATCTCCTGACCCTGCTCATTTCACTCAGCATCAGTTCATGTAAGTCTCTCCAGGCCTTTCTGAAATCATCCTGCTGGTCATTTCTTACAGAACAATAATATTCCATAATATTCTTATACCACAATTTATTCAGCCATTCTCCAATTGATGGGTATCCACTCAGTTTCCAGTTTCTGGCCACTACAAAGAGAGCTGCCACAAACATTCTTGCACATACAGGCCCCTTTTCCTTCTTTAGTATCTCTTTGGGATGTAAGCCCAGTATTAACACTGCTGGATCAAAGGGTATGCACAGATTGATAACTTTTTGAGCATAGTTCCAAATCACTCTCCAGAATGGCTGGATGTATTCACAATTCCACCAATAATGTATCAGTGTCCCAGTTTTCCCACATCCCCTCCAATATTTAGCATCATCTTTTCCTGTCATCCCAGCTAATCTGAGAGGTATGTAATAGTGTCTCAGAGTTGTCATAATTTGCATTTTATAGATAAGATTTTAATCAAGGTTAAAATCCTTTATGATTGGCTTCTTATTTATAACAGTATACAACTTCAAGTGTAGATATACACACACATGCAAATATTTTAAACCACTTAAGATTTTAGACACATTATTGATGAAGACAAGGGCCTAAAGGAATGGTTTTATTCTTTATCATCATATACTTGCAATGGCATCATTCCATAGTTTTAACCAGGAATAAAGCTTATGATATAGGATTTCTCCTCCCCATAGACACAACAATAAGTAGCTGTCCATCATAGTCAGATTATGTAATGGGCCAGAACTCTGGAGAAAGGTGTTAACTCAGTGGAATTGATAAGATAATGGTTAGCTAGTTTAGCATGGTGATTAATAGTTCTCTAATTCAGTATGATTGAATTAATCTTACAACAAATAATGGTTCCCTAGTGATATGATGCATAGCTTATACTCAGTATGATGAATGGATTTAATTGTAATAGCGTATTTAAGAGGTCAGAGTCAGACCTAGAAAGGGGATCAAGTAGACTCGCTGACAGACTCGGAGAAAACAGAGGATTGGAGGCGGGAACTGGATGGTCTGTCCCTCTGCTTCCCCTACTGAGACCAGGCTCATCTGAAGGGCCTCAAGAAAGCTAACCTGGCCCAAAGATGTAGAAAACAGACTGTGAAGACATAATAAAGAATTTGGACTTTAATACCTGGCTATTCTCATGGTGATTATTCAGCTGAAAAGAAGGCTACTCAAAGACCTCCAGAAAACTAACCAGAACATTACAAGATTACCCAAAAAATGTCTTTGTCTAAACAGTTATCAAATCCATGCTTATCACTTTGATTAAGATATTCACACCCAGCTCTGTAAATAAAGAGTCTACTCATATAGCTTTTAGGAATATTCATATCTTCATTGTTCCCTGGGCAGTTTGCTTTTCTTTCTTTCTTTTTTCTTTTCTTTTCTTTTCTTTTCTTTTCTTTTCTTTTCTTTTCTTTTCTTTCTTTTCTTTTCTTTTTTTCTTTTCTTTCTTTTCTTTCTTTTCTTTTCTTTTTCTTTTCTTTCTTTTCTTTTCTTTTCTTTCTTTTCTTTTCTTTTCTTTTCTTTTCTTTTTTTTCTTTCTTTCTTTCTTTCTTTCTTTCTTTCTTTCTTTCTTTCTTTCTTATTAAAGGTGTTTAATTTTCAAAATACATGCATGGGCAATTTTTCAACATGATCCCTTGCATAAATTTGTGTTTCCCCAGTTTCTCCCACCACCAATCCAATATATGTTTAACATGGTAAAACTATATGTTAAATCCAATATATGAATAAATATTCATACGATTATCTTGCTGCTTAAGAAAAATCAAATCAAAAAGAAAAAAAAAGGTAAAGTGTAATGGGCTGAGGCTTGAATTGATGCACTGAGGTCCCAAGCACATGAGGCTAAATAGTAATTGGACCATACTCTATTAATATATAAGCTTGGAGAAAGAATGGCCCCGCCCACTCTTTGTGCAAATCCTGATGTGTTGTATAGGAAATGACAATTTTGGTGGGTGGAGGCAGGGGAGTGGAAAAGGAAGGGGAAGGAGAGACTGCTTGCATTGCCATTGCGAAGGCCCTTTCAGCTCAGATCTCCCTCTATTAGCTGGTTTCCTGTCGCAGCTGCCCATATTGTTATCGCAATCTTTCTTGCCCATATTGCTATCGCAATCCTTATTTACCTCTTCACTTCAATAAAGATTGAAGATTTTTCCCTTAACATGAATTCCTGACTCCGGCTGATTTAAAATATGTGGTCATTACAGTAAAGGAAATAAAATGTAAGCAAACAACAACAAAAAGAGTGAAAATGCTATGTTGTGATCCACACCTACTACCCACAGTCCTCTCTCTGGATATAGATGGCTCTCTTCATCACAAGATCATTGGAACTGGCACGGATCATCTCATTATTGAAAAGAGCCACGTCCATCAGAAAAGATCATTGTGTAATCTTGTTGTTGCTATATACAATGATCTCTTCATTCTGCTCATTTCACCTAGCATCAAATCATGTAAGTTTTCCCCAGACCTCTCTGAAATCATCCTGCTGATCATTTCCTATAAAACAATAATGTTCCATAGCATTCATATACCACAATTTATTCAGCCATTCTCCAAATGATGGGCATCCATTCAATTTCCAGTTTCTAGCCATTATAAAAAGGGCTGCCACAAACATTTTTGCAGATATGGGTTCCTTTCTTTTCTTTTAGTTGTTTATTTAGTTTATTTTTTTCTAATTCTACAGCACCTGGTTTTTTGATATTTGGACTCAAAAAATAGAGAAATATGATTATTGCTGATATATTGTTGGTAGCAGCTGTTTCCTAGCACTGATGTACATTCATTTTCCCCAAAAAAGCTGCCTGGGGATAATTATTGCTCAGAGCATTGAAAGGTGGTGCTATCAGTGAACATACGTCGTAACTTTTCATGGTGAAGTTGATCATGAAACTTATAGGGACCTGTGTTTCTCAGATCCTCTTGAAAATCCAGGTTGGTTCCAACCATCTTTATTCTCACTGTGGTCATGGGAGGAGCCTGCAGGGAGGAGAGACTACTATAATACTGGCTTCCATACCACAGATGGTGGACATCTAAGAAAAACAGGGGAGTGCTTTGTACTTTTCTTGGATCATTATATTGCTGAGAAAAGCTGAGCCATTCATAGTTGATCATCAAACAATGTTGCTGATACTGTGTAAAATTTTCCTGATATTGTCTTTGTGGCTGCCCTTTCTGTAGTGGCAAGAAACTGGAAATAGAGTTAATGGCCATCAGTTGGAGAATGGCTGAATTAATTGTGGTATGTGAATGTTATGGAATATTATTGTTGTGTGATAATTGACCAGCAGGATGATTTCAGAGAAGCCTGGAGAGACTTACATGAACTGATGCTAAGTGAAATGAGCAGAACCAGATCATAATACATTTCAACAAGAATACTAAATGATGATTAATTCTGATGGATGTGGCTCCCTTCAAAAATGGTATGATCCAAATCAGTTCTGATTGTTCAGTAATGAAAAGAACCAGCTACACCCAGCAAAAGAACACTGGGAAATGAGTGTGACCACAACATAGCATTTCGATTCCTTCTGTTATTGTCTGCTTGCATTTTTGTTTTCCTTCTCAGGTTATTTTTACCTTCTTTCTAAATCTGATTTTTCTTGTGCAACAAGATAACTGTATAAATATGTATAAATATATTGTATTTAACATATATTTTAACATATTTAACATATATTAGACTACCCACCATCTAGGGAATGAGGGTGGGGTTGATGGAGAGCAAAAGTGGAACAGAAGGACCAATGTTGAAAAATTACTCATGCATACATTTTGTAAATAAAAAGCTATCAATTAAAAAAAAAGTTTTCCTGATTTTGCTCATTTCATTTTGCATCAATGTATAAATTTTCAAGGTTTTTGTTTTTTTAAATCTGCTGGTTTACAAAAAAATTGAAATTGAGAGGATGTCCATTAGGGCAATGGCTCAATAAAGTGTGGTATGTGTGATGGATTATTTTTCTATGGGAAATAATGAGCAGGATGCTATCAGGAAAAAAAAAAAAAAAGAAAGAAATCCCCATCAGAACTCAAGCAAAGTGAAATGTACTATATACAAAGTAATAGCAATGTTCTGGGATGATAAGCTCTAAATGACCTTTCTATTCTTCATAGTAAAATTGTCCATGACTGTTCTGAAAGACATATGATGAAAAATCTTATTCATGCCCAGAGAAAGTACTGAATCTGAATATAGATTGAAGCATTCTTTCTTTCTCTATGTCTCCCTTTTTCTTTTTAGTTTAATTTTCCTTTAGCATTTTTAATTTCATTAGGGTGGGGGATCTATTCTTTCTTTCACAACTTGATTTTTATGGAAATATTTTGAAATTTCACATGTGTTTTTTTAATTATGGTGGAGATAAGGAAAAGAACCTAGACCTCAAAAATTTTAAAAACAAATATATATATATATATATATATATATATATATATATATATTGTTTTAAATGTAATGGGGGAAATATTAAATGAATAAATTTTTAAAAAATTAAATTAAATTAAGGAGGCCAAGCCAAAAAAAGACTTTTTAAATAAAGAATTGTGCAGTCTAATAAGGTCTGAATCTGTAATTAAAAAAACTGAACATGATTTATTGATGTAGGAAAATCTCAGTGGAGAAATTATCAGTGCAGAGGAGTTCCAACTCTGTCATTTGTAGTTTTAGAGAACAGCCCAGCATAGTAAATGGTTAAGTAATTTATTCTGAATCACTCAGCTAGTAAGTAATAATGGTGAGACATGAACTCATGTCTGCTTTATTACAGTTATGACCATTGCTTTCTTCACTATTTTATGATACTTCTCATCCATGAAATTCAAATCATAAGCAGGAATTCAAGTACAAAGACAATATACTTAATGAATTCTACAATTCAGATGATGATTTAAACATGTATGTACTATACTTCAAATGCAGATCAGAGAAAAACATTAATTCCAAATTTCAAAACTATATTACTTTGGAAACTTATTCTGTTTAACTATTCTTTCTTCAAATTAATTTTTTCTAGATAGGAGAGATGATTTAGAAAGACCTGGGGATCTTGTGAATATAATATATATTTCTTAGACCAATGATTTTCTTCCACAGTGAATCTTCACTATAATGTTTCCAGAACTAGTTTACAATGTAATAAATTTTATTTAAAAGAAAAACAAAATCTGCCCATTCATCTCTTCTTATTACACAATAGTATTAATGTTTTGAAATTTTGTTCATATATTTCTTGAGTTTGTTTTGGCAGATAGAACTTCAAGTATTTTATTTTGTTTACAGTGATTTTAAATGAAATTTATCTATCATTTGGTGATGGGCTGTCAGTAATGTATAGAAATGTTGATGATTTCTGTTGGTTGTGTTATTGATATGTCAATTAAGACAATAGTTTTCTGATAGTGATCCTATCCTTGATATCCTTGATATAAATCCTATTTAGTTATAATGTGTTATCTTGCTGATCAGTTACTATAATTTCTTTACTAATATTTCATTTAAAATTTTTGCATAAATATTCATTAAGGAGTCTGATTAGTAAGTATCTTTCTCTATTTTAGTATCTTTACTACTTCATTGTTTAATGCACCCTTTATCAAGATGTACTTTCATTCTTTATCTGTTTTAATTAGAACTATTTTTACTTTTGCTTTAACTGAAATCAAAACAGCTATACCTGCTATTTTTACTTCATCTGAAGCATAATAAATTGTATTCCAGCCATTTAACTCTACTCTATATGTATCTCTCTATATGAAATGTGTTTTTTGTAAACCACATACTGTAGGATTTTATTTTTTAATTTACTCTGTATTCACTTCTATTGTATGTGAGAGTTTATCCCATTCAAATTGACAGTTATGATTAACAGCTCTGTATTTCCCTCAATCCTATGTTCTCTCCTGTATATAACATTGTTCTGTCTTTCATCCTGCACTTAGTAATGCATTTTTTACCCATCTTACTCACTACCTTATCTCTTATCACCTCTCCCCTTCTCTTTGTAGTGTTTTTTAAACTTACTCTACTCACTACTTTATCTTCTATTAACTCTCCCTGCCTTTTGTTATTTTTTCCCTAGTATTACTGCCCTCCCTTCTACCCTGCTCCTCCCTTTTCTTTCCTCTTTTTCTTCCTGCTTCTTCACAATGATTTCTATACTCCATTGAATGATTAAATTATTCCCTCTTTGAGCCAAAACTGATGGGAACAAGCTTCAGACAATGCTTATCCCTCTCTTCTTTGATTGTAATAGGTCTTTTTAGTCTCTTCATCTGATTCAATTGTCCCATTATACATACCCTTTCTTTTTTCAGTATAGACCTTTTGTATTTGTTCCCTCCTCTTAATGTCTTTACTCTTTGATGTCATCACATTAGAGTCCATTCACAACCCCAGCTATAGTCCATGTGATGCCTCTCTGTCTATTCTAGTGACAGATACAGTTCTTAAGAGTTATAGATATTTTCCCATCTAGAAATAATTTAACCTTGCATATATATATATATATATATATATATATATATATATATATATATATGAATAGATAGATAGAGATGTAGATGTATTTTTTTTGTATGCTTGTCTTGAGTCCTATGTTTGTAGATTAAATTTTCTGTTTAGTTCTAGTTCTTTCAATAGAAATTATTGAAACTCTCTTACTTCATTGAAGATCCGTCACCTCACCTGAAAAATGATGTTATGTCTTGCTGGGTAATTAATTCTTGGTTGTAGCCCTAGGTTCTTTGCCTTCTGGAACATGATATTCCAGGCCCTCTTTTACTTCGTGGCAGATGCTGCTGCAGCTTCAGTAATCCTTACTGTTGCTCCTTGATATTTTACTTAGTTTTGTCTGGCAGCTTGTAGTATGTTTTCCTTGAGATTTTAGTGCTGGAGTTTTGCAACAATATTCCTTGGGGTTTTCCTTTTGGGATCTCTTTCTGGAGAATGTGCTCAAATGAGTTTATTCAATGAGCATCTTTGTTCCTAGAATATTAAAAGTTTTAATTAATGATATCTCGAAGAATGCTATCCACACTCTTTTTTGTTCATAGCCTTCAAGTAGGGCAATTAATTTTTAAATTATCTCTTTTGGATCTATTTTTCAAGTCAGCTCTTTTTTCACACTTTCTTCCATTTTTTCATTATTTTTAGCTGGACTTATTCTTGTATCACTTGTATCACTGAGTTTCCATTTGCCCCAAAATAATTTTTGATATTTGATTTCTTTCAATTAGCTTTTGTATCTCTTTTTCCATTTTGATAATTATCATTTTAAGGAGTTGTTTTCTTCAGACAATTTTAGTTCTTTTTCTTAGCTGTTAACTCTCTTATACCTCTCATTTCCTTTTTCATTTTTCTTCTATGTCTCTTATTCTTTTGTAAAGCATTTAAAAAAATAATTATTGCTAAGTTTATTGTATTGTGTGAACCATTTACTAAGGGAGAAAAATCCTACATACTTTTAAGTAAAACATAAAATCAATACCTAGTTTATAAGTTTAAGATTCAATACAATAAAACACTGCTTCATACAAAACATTAAATGTCTTTAAAAAGCAAATACCCTAATACACAATGTTCTTTTGCCTTTCAAAATCTTTTATGAGAATTTCCAAGGAACCAATTCATATCACTTTTTGAGAGATTTCCTCAATGGATATTTTGTCTTCATCCTAGTTGGTGTTTTGGTCTGCCCTGTCACCACAGTGGTCAAGGTTTTTTTTTTCTGTTTCTTGCTTATTTTCTTTCCTTTTCTTTTAGTATTTCCTCTTCTTTTTTCCCTTTATAAATGAGCTCTGCTCTTGGGGTAGAGAAGGCACTTTCCCAAGCTTTCTGTACAGCTCTGAACCTTGTCTTTGAGAACAGGTATCCCTTTTTTTTTTTTTTTTTTTTTTGGAAAGGGGTAACTTTGCATTCTCTTTCTTTGCCTTCTGAGCTGGGATTAGAAACTGCCTCACTGATTTGCTCCTGTACTGAGCCTTTGCTGAAGTTCTTAAATTGATGATTTGTTGTGATTTAGACCCTCTCACTAATTTTGCTAGTCTACCTGAGCTAGGCTGAACATACTTTTCACCTCAGTAATACTGATGTCTTTTGAAGTTTTTCTAATCTATCTTGAGCTAGATAATGATTTCATTCTGTCAGATTCTGTTCATAAGCTTTTGTTCGTGTGGTTTTCAAGAGAAACTGATTGAGCTTGAATAGCTTCCTGGCTTTACTTTGCTATCTCGGCTCCACCCCTGGAACTCCACAAGTGAATGTTAATTGAACTTTTGAAGAACAATTAATTCCAATATTATGTGAATTATTTGGAAAAATAGGCCAAAAAATTCCTTCCTGCCAAATTCTTCTAAGTCACAAACATGATGCTAATTCCTAAAGCAGGAAGAGCCAAAGCAGAGAAGATAATAACAGACTAATCTGTCTAATGAAAATTAATGCAAAATTGTTACTTAAAAATTATTAAATCTTTGTATTTTCAAAACATATGTATGGATAGTTTTTCAACATTAACTCTTGCAAAACCTTGTGTTCCAATTTCCTCCTCCTTCCCTCAAACCCTCCCCTAGATGGCAAGTAATGCAATATATATTAAACATGGTAAAAATATATGTTAAATCCAATATAAGCATAAGTATTTCTACAATTATCTTGCAGCATAAGAAAAATCAAATAAAAAGGAAAAAATGAGAAAAAAAATAAAATGCAAGCAAACAACAACAAAAAGAGTGAAAAGAATATCCAGAGAATTAATGGAAAAAATGCAAAGTTGGTACCCTAACATTTCCAAACCTAAAACTCCATTATCAAGCAAAAGCATTCAAACCCATATGATACTATCTAAAAAATAAAGTGGTATATCAATGGAATATATTAGATACACATGACATAATAATTACTATAGTATTCTAGTCTTTGAAAAAAAAACAATTTTTGGCTTTTGGGATAAGAACCTTTTCTTTTCTTATTTATTTATTTTATATGTCTCCAGTTACATTTCAAACAATTTATTTTTTAAAAGTTTAGAGTTTTAGATACTCTCTTTTATCTCCATTCCCTAATAAAGAAACCACCTCCAGCCCTCAGAAAGAAACCACATGCGAAGTCTATAACTATCATGTTATGAAAGAAAATGCAGTAATTTTTTTTAAAAGTTCAAGAAAAATAAAGTTAAAAGGAGAGAAATAATATGATTCACTCTCTATTCAGGCAAAATCAGTTTTTCTTCATAACCTTACTCATGAGAGTAATGTCTACTCACTCACTATCTCTTCCTTTTGTCGCCATTCACTGTAAAAACATTTTCTTTTCTATCCTTATGGCTGATAGTTTATGCTACTACATTTCTTTCCCCTTTCTGCCAATATATTCCTCTCTCACCCTGTAATTTCATTATTTTTAGATATTATCCCTTTATATTAAATTCATGCTTATGCCCTCTGTATATTCCTTCAAACTGCCATATTAATGAGAAAATTTTAATGAGTTGCAAGTATCATCTTGCTATATAGGAATGTAAACTGATAAACCTTATTAAATCCCTTATGATATCACTTCCCTTATTACCTTCTGATGCTTCTTCTAAGTTTTGGATTTGAAAATCAGATTTTCCATTCAGTTCTGGTCTTTTCATCATGAATGTTTTACAATCCTCTATTTCATTGAATGACCACTTTTTTCCTCTGAAGGATTATATTCATTTTTTTGGGATAGGTGATTCTTGGTTGCAATCCTAAATTCATTGCTCTACAGAATATAGTATTACAAATCCTCCAGTGCTTTAATGCAAAAGTTGATGAATCTTGTGTTATTTTAACTGTGACAGCCAGTTTTTCTGATTAAAAATCTCATTTCTAAAATATATAAAGAGCTGAATCAATTTTTTAAAGAATGAGTCATTCCCCAGTTGATAATTGGTAAAAGGATATAAACAGGCCGATTTTCTGATGAAGAAATGAATAGTTTTATAATTCATTCTGCTATATACTTCCATTTTATTGGAGAATCATCCCCTTCATATTCATTGTCATGTTTGATTAATGTGTTTTTCTCTCCATCCCATTTTCCACCTCCCCCTTTATATTTTTTCTCTCTCCTTTCATCCTCTAACTACCCACTTGAGTTTTGTCTCTAACTATCACCTTCTTCTATCTATGTGCCTGGCTAATCAGCTTTTTCCTTTCCTTTTATATTTCCTGTTAGGGTTAGATAAAATTATATACTAAATGATTGTATATATTATTCCCTCTTTGAGACAAATCTGATGAGAATATGTTCAAGCAATGCTCACCCCCATCTTTCTTTGTCTCTACTATAAAATAAGTCTTGTGTGTCTCTTCATGTGATACAATTTAAATTATTTTATACCCTCCTTTAGTCTTCTTCCAGCACAATCCTTTTTTTCTTTTCAGGATTATATTCAACTTTGATGGATATGTTATAATGTTCCAATGTCTATGGCCTTTTAGAGTAGTTGTAAAGTCTTTTGAAACCCTTTCCCCCCAGTATTTAAATTGTTCTTTTTGTTGTTGTTGTTATTGTTGTTGTTGTAGTTGTTGTTACTATTACATGAAATATTTGCTCCTTAACCTGAGAGTTTTGAAATCTGACTGTGATATTCTTATAAATTTTCCTCCTTGATTTTCTTTCAGGTATAGATGGTAATTTTAGTTTCTTTATTTGTTTTGCTTTTGTTTTGTTTTGTTTTTTTTGATTTTTACTTTATTTTCTTATTTGAGTACTTAAAAAAATTTTTTTTAATGATTTTGTTCAATCTAATATTCAGATCCTTTTTTTATTATACCTTTCACATAGTCTGTCTATTCTCATAATTGTCTCTTTCAATCTATTCTCCAGTTCAGTTGTTTTTCTACAGCTATATTTCAGATTCTCATCTATTTTTTATAGTTTTATAATTTAAGAATAATATTGGAGTAGATCATGTTGAGTTTTGTATATTTATGTTTTGGACATGTAGTGCTAAGTAATGGAAAAGTGAATAAATTTTACACTTGAAAATTAAAACACAAAAGAAATATATATATACACACACACATACAGTGAGAGTGCGAGAGAGAGAGAGTGAGAGAGAGAGAGAGAGAGAGAGAGAGAGAGAGAGAGAGAGAGAGATTTTATAAAAGAGTAATGAGAAAGGCTGAAAAGATACTGTTAATATCTTGACTAATATATTTGTATAACTAACTGATGGAAATGGATTGTATATAAGGGGAAAAAGTTCATTCAACATTTCCTCTGAAGCAGCCAGCATGTTTTGAGGATTGCTTCTTCTTGTCCTTTTTAAAAGAAGTGACTGAGATGCTGCTCTGGTGCAACTGACAAGAGAACACACTCTACTAAACATATTCTGCAAATGAAACCAGAATTTCAATCATGGAACTTTCTTTTAATAATTAGACTTCATAAATGAATTTTAATTCCTGTGGGGAGGTAGAAGAGTGACAGCTCCAGAACAACTGAGTTTGAACTTTTAACCCTCACCAAACCATGGAGACAGATCCCAGTGAACACTGGGAGGATACACTCCTGGGACAGAAATATTACACAATTGACTTATTGTGTCCCTTTAGACAAATTATTTTGTGAAATATCTTTTTTTAATATGTAAAAGGATGCAGGTTAAAGTTTGCATTTGAATGCTCAATAAAAACTTAAAGCATTTAACTAACTAATGTCCTTTGAATGGACTGGAAGTATATATTCAGAAGTAAGGCTGATCTTGTCCTTTGGTAAGATACAGTCAGAGATAGGGAATGAGAGATAACAAAAGATAATATCTATTAGAAAAAATGGGATCTCCCTGAAAATCTCGGAATATGTCACTGATAAATTAAACAATATATATTCATATGCCCATTAAAATAGACTTGAATGGAAAAAGCCAATCCCATCCAGAGAGAGAAATATGAACACTGAATGTTATTGGAAACATAGCATTATTACATTTTTTATTTGTTTGTCTTTCTCATGCTCTTCCCCCCTTTTGGTCTGATTTTTCTTGCACAAAATGACAACTATCGAAAGATGTTTGAGATTTGATTGGGGGTTTATAATGTGTTCTTTATCTAGCTTTTTAGTTGCAAACCCAATTAATTGGTCTTCTCTTTTTCTATTTTAAACCTTGGCTGCAGCCCACAAATTTTGGTATATTGTCTCATGACCATCATTCTCATGGATAAAATTATTGTGATTGTGCCTACGATTTGCTGTTTCACCTATTCATTCTTCAGGATGAGTTTATTTAATTTCCAATTACCTTTTAGTCTATTTCCCAGTGGCCTTTTATTGAATGTAATTTTATTGCATCATGATCTGAAAAAAATGCATTTACTATTTCTGCCTTTCTGAATTAGATTTTGAGGTCTTTATGTCCTAATATATAGTCAATTTTTGTATACGTTCCAAGAACTGCTGAGAAGAAAGTGTACCCCTTTTTGTCTTCATTCAATTTTCTCCAAAGTTGTATCATACCTAATTTTTCTAGTATTCTATTTACCTCTTTTCCTTCTTTCTTATTTATTTTGTGCCTTGCCTTATTTAGTTCTGAGAATGCAAGGTTGTGATATCCCTCTATTATAGTTTTGGTGTCTATTTCTTCTTGCAGCTCTTTTAACTTCTCTTTTAGGAATTTAGATGCCTTAACTTTTGATGCATATATGTTTAATACTGATATTACTTCATTATCTATGGTACCTTTTAGCAAGAAATAGTTTCCTTCATTATCTTTTAATTAGATCAATTTTTGTTTTTGCTTGATCTGAGATAAGGATGGCTACCCGTGTGTGTGTGTGTGTGTGTGTGTGTGTGTGTGTGTGTGTGTGTATTTTTTTTTTTTTACTTCACCTGAAACATAATATATTTTGCTCCAGACTTTTACCCTTATTCTGCATGTATCACTCTGCTTTAAATGTGTTTCTTGGAAACAACATATTGTAAGATTCTGATTTTTAATTCAATCTGCTCTCTGCCTTTGCTTTAAGGGAGAGTTCACCCCATTCACATTTATGGTTAAAACTACTAATTCTGTATTTTCTGACATCTTATTAACCCAAAATTATACTTTTCTCTTTCCTTTTCCCCTTTTGATCCTCCCCAGTATTTTACTTAAGCACACCAGTTGCCTCAAGCAGCTGTCCTTTTTTTGAGTCTGTCCCCCTTTCTTATACCTTTCCCATGCTATTTCTGTTTTCGCTTCTATTTAACCTACCCCTTCCCCTTTTCTCCTTTCCCCTCCCATGTTTCTATAAGATGAAAAAAAGTTCCTCAGTAGAACTAGATATGTCTAATATTTTCTCTTTAAACCAAATCTTTTCCTCAGTTATACTATTTTTCACCTCTTCCTGAGATGTAATTTCTCTCATTTTATCTCCATTTCCCCCTTTTTCCAGTACAATCCCCTTTCCACCTCTAGTTTCTTTTTTATATTATAAAAATAGTAAAATCAAACTATACATGCACCCTCTATGTATACCCATAATAGAGATACAGTTCAGATGTCATTTTAACTGACTGGTTATTTTTCAAATCAATTTTCTCCACTTTACCCCTTGCCTTTCATTGCCAGTAGTTACAAAAACATCATCTGTGATTCAATACTCTTCATTATTTTGCTAAAAAAATTAAATTTTAGCAATGATTTCCAAGTTCCTCACAAGAAGGACTACTGGGATTGGAAGGCAAGGGATGAGTACTTTTGATGATCACTTAATGTGAATTTTAGTGATCTATTTTTATATGCCCTGGGACCAATATATGACCCAGGAAGATAAATGTTTTTTAACAAAACAAGAAAAGTTCTAGTTTGAAGAAATATCTTCATTAAATAATTCTAAGGGTTCATACCCAAGATATATAAACAATCTATGCATGTGCCTGTTTATCTAATCATATATGCTATTCATGAATAAATAAATCATCAAATGATATAATCAAACTGTTCTCAGAACTGTAAAATATTCACAACCATATGAAAAAAGTCCACATGACTAATAATAAGAAATATGCAAATCAAATGCAAAGCTTGTGGTTTTATTTCACACAGATTGTCAATAATTACTAAAAAAAAAATAGCCACAGTTGATGTTAGGAGAGTTAATAAGAATAACAGCTTATATTTATATAGTGCTTATAATATGCTAAATCTTTTAAACTATTACTTATTTAATCTTCAATTAAACTTTGGGAGGTAGTTGCTAATATTATCACTATTTTCAAAGTGAGAAAAATGAGACAGGCAAAGGTTAAGGCACAGCTGTTAATTTTTTTTTCAATTAGATTTGAACTCAAGTCTTCCTGATTTCAGGTTCAGCACTGTTCATTATAGTATCTAGTTGCAGAGGTCTATGGAACAATAGGCTTACTGTTACATTCTTGGTGGAGCTATGAATTGGTAAAAATCAATAGGGAAAAAATTTTGTAATTATACAAAGTGACTAAAATGTCTACATCATTAGAACCAGAGGCTCCATAACTGGTCATAAATACCAAAGAAACCAATTACAATAAACAAATCCCCATATACTTCAAAATACATATCACAGCACTTGTTTTTTGTTTTTTGGTTTTTTTTTTTTAATGAAGCTTTTTATTTTACAAAAGATATGCATGGATAATTCTTCAACACTAACCTTAACTACAATCTTGTGTTCTGATTTCCCTCCTCTTCCTTCATTCTTCCTAAAAGTTAAGTAGTCAAATATATGTTAAATATGATAGAAATATGTTAAATCCAATATATGCACACATATTTCTAAATTATCTTGTTGCACAAGAAAAATCAGTTCAAAAAAAGAAAAGCATGAGAAAGAAATTACAATGCAAACAATCAACAAAAAAAATGAAAATGCTATGTTGTGATCTACACTGAGTTCTCACAGCGCTCTCTCTGAGTGTAGATGGTGCTCTTCATCACAAGATTATTGAAACTGGCCTGGGTCATCTCATTGTTAAAAAGAAGCCACATCCATCAGAATTGATTATCATATAATCATGTTGTTGCTATGTATAATGATCTCCTGGTTCTGCTCATTTCACTTAGTATCAGTTCATATAAGTCTCTCCAGGTGTCTCTGAAATCATTCTGCTGATCATTCCTTTTTTTTTTTTTCCCTAAAGCTTTTTCTTTTCAAAACATATGCACGAATAATTTACTAACATTGACCTTTGTATAGTCTTGTTGTTCAGATTTACTTTTCCTTCCCCCCACTTCCTGCTGATATGGCAAGCAACTCAATATGTATTAAACATGTTAAAATATACATTAAATCCAATATATATAAACCTATTTATACAGTTCTCTTGCTGCACAAGAGAAATCAGATAAAAAAAGTATAAATGAATTAGAAAACAAAAGGCAAGCAAATAACAACAAAAAGAGTGAAAACGTTATATTGTGAACATTCAGTTCCTACAGTCCTCTCTTTGGGTGTAGATGGCTCTCTTCATCACAAGATCATTGGAACTAGCCTCCATCATTTTTTTTTGTTGTTGTTGGAAAGAGTAATGCTCATCAGAATTGGTCATCGAATAATATTGATGTTGTCTTGTACAGTGATTTCCTGGTTCTGCTCATTTTACTTAGCATCAGTTCATGTAAGTCTCTCCAGGCCTCTCTAAAATCATCCTTCTGATCATTTCTTATAGAACAATAATATTCCATAAAATTCATATGCCATAATTTATTCAACTATTCTCCAACTGATGGGCATCCATTCAGTTTCCAATTTCTAGCCACTACAAAAAAGCTTCCACAAACATTTTTGCACATGTGGGGTCACTTTTCCTCCTTTAAGATCTCTTTGGGGTATAAGCCCAGTAGAAACACTGCTGGGTTAAAGGGTATGCACAGTTATGCCCTTTGTGCATAGTTCCAAATTGCTCTCTAGAATGGCTGGATCTATTCACAATTCTATAAACAATATACTAATGTCCCAGTTTTCCCACATCTCCTCCAAAATTTGTTATTATCTTTTCCTGTCATCTTAGCCAATTTGACAGATAGCTCAGAGTTGTTTTAATGTTCATTTCTGTATAAATAATGATTTAGAGCACCTTTTCATATCACTAGAAATAGTTTTAATTTATTCACCTGAAATTTATCTGTTCATATTTTTTGATCATTTATCAATTGGAGAATGGTTTGAACTGTTATAAATTTGAGTCAATTCTCTATATATTTTAGAAATGAGACTTTTATCAGAATCCTTAAATGCAAAAGTGTTTTTTCAGTTTATTGCTACTCTTCTAATCTTATCCATATTAGTTTTATTTGTACAAAACTTTTAAACTTAATATAATCAAAATTATGTATTTGGTGTTCAGTTATGAGTCTAATTCCTCTTTGGTTATAAATTCATTCCTTCTCCATAGATCTGAGAGGTAAACTATCCTACATTCTTCTAATTTGCTTATAATAATACTGTTTATGTCTAGATCATGAACACTTTTCAACCTTATCTTGGCATATGGTGTTGGGTGTGACTCAATGCCTAGTTTCTGCCATACTAGTTTCCAATTGTCCCAGCAATTTTTGTCAAACAGTGAGTTGTATCCTAAAAGCTGGGGTCTTTGGATTTATCAAATACTAGATTGCTGTAGTTTTCAACTATTTTGCCCTGTGAACCTAATTTGTTCCTCTCATTGACAACTCTATTTCTTAAGACAGTACCAAATGGTTTTGATGACCACTGCATTATAATACAGTATTAAGAATAGCATAGCTAAGCCATCTCCATTGGCATTTTTTTCACTGATTCTCTTAAAATCATTGACCTTTTGTTCTTCCAGGTGAATTTTTTATTATTTTTTCTCTAGATCTGTAAAATAATTTCTTGGGAATTTGATTGCTATGTTACTGAATTAGTATACTAATTTAGGCAATATTGTCATTTGTATTACATTAGCTCAGCCTACCCATGAGCACTTAATATTTTTCCAATTGATTGGATCTGACTTTATTTGTGTGAAATATGTTTTGTAGTTGGCTTCAGATAGTTCTTAACATTCTCTTGGCACATCGATTCCCAAATATTTAATACTTTAACAGTTATTTTGAATGGAATTTCTCTTTGTATCTCTTGCTGTTGGACTTTGTTGGTAATATATAAAAATGTTGAAAATATATATGGCTTTATTTATTGTGGATGTATCCTGAAATTTTACTAAAGTTATGAATCATTTCCCAAAATTTTTTAATTGATTCTTTATGGTTCTCTAAGAATACTCTCATATCATCTGCAAAGAGTGATAATTTGATTTCCTCATTACCTACTGTAATTCCTTTAATCTCTTTTTCTTCTCTTATTGCCAAAGCTACCATTTCTAATACAATATCGAATAGCAATGGTGATAGTGGGTGACCTTGTTTCACCCCTGATATTATTGGGAATGGTTTTAGTTTGTCCCCATTACATATGATACTTACTGATGATTTTAAATAGGTGCTATTGGTCATTTTAACAAAAAATCCATTTATTCCTATATTCTGTAGTATTTTTTAATAGGAACAGAAATGCTTTTTCTTTTGCTGCACTTTTTAAAAATGTTTATCAACATTGAAAATTAAGTAGACACTTATAAATTAGAAATGACTAAAGATATTGTGCTACATCAATGTTACTGTGCTCTATAAAAATTAATATTAAAAAGTATGGAAAAATCTCTATAAAAGTGAAAAAATGCAGAATAGGGAAAAATAGAGCCAAATAAAAAATATCAACAATGACTAAAACAATATAAATGGAAATAACAATTGCATACCAAAATTTCAAAAATTGATTAAGATTAAAGATCAAGTCAGAGATGAATGAAGAGATATGCAAAGATACTATCAATATACCAAATCAGGGAAGTGAAAGTGTACAGCTACCATGTATAGTGTGTTTTGGGACTTTTAAGTGTATCATTTATGCTTATTTTCTTCTTTTATCCCAAAATATTATTTTTTGTATGAGATATTTTTGTAGTGGTAGGGGGTAGGATAATTTACATAATGTATATAAAATGAAGCAATAAAATATTAATTAAAACTTAATAAGAGAAATATTGGGGTTTAATGAAAAAAAAAACGACAACTTATTAGATATGGAGACTGGAGATGATTGAACAGGAAACATTCAGATGTCATGAACCTAGGTAACTAGGTGGATCTTAGGGCCTTCAAGACAAATAAGTATTTACAACAGGGCAATGCCTACTTATGAAAATAATCAGTTTCATTTTGAACCTTTCTGATTATTAATATATTGTTGGTAAAAAAAAAAAAAAGCAGACAAAATTCTGTGTGTAAACGGTAATATGACCATAATAAGCCTTGCTTAGATTTGATAGAGAAAAGTAGCAACAATGCACAGTACAGTCTTGAATATGTGTGTGTTTATGTTTTTAATTATAATTGTTAAAAAAAAAAAAGAATTATCAAAAAGCTGATGGGACTTCTCCTTGGTACAGTTGAGATATCTAACAATATAATTATGACAGAGTTGTTCAACTCTATTTTTGCTTTTGCTTTCTCTGCCAAAAGAATTGACTTTTTCATTAGAAAAGACAAACACAATGATTTGTAGGTATCTATTACCCAATATATAAAAGGGGGTTTTAGAAAGGACCCACTTAATATGGATGAATTCAAGACACTTTGCTTTGATAAGCAATATTCTCAGATATGAAACAACTGTGCCACTTCAATGAGTATTTGAAATATTTTTGAGAATACAGAAGATACTCTTAAAACTGGAGAAAGTAAAAATTTCCCAACTTTTCTAGAAAAGAAGATGATATTCCATAAAGCAAAGACCAGACCAGCAAACTTCACATAAGTGTTAAGAAGTTTCTATAGCAGATTATGAGAGATGGCTGGTGAAAAGTGAGAAGGTAAAAAAAAGTCAGTATAACTTCAGCAAGTATAGCTCATGATATACAAATCTCATTTCATGGTGTAGCTAAAGTAGGAAAGCACTTTATAATTTTCCTAGATTTTAAAAAGAAATAAACTATCTCATGATATTATTGTGAAAAAGCAGGATGGATATTGATAATAAAATTATATGAATTATTCTATATTGCTTCTGATATCCCTTTTAAATATCATTTTTTTTTGTTTCTGTGAAGTCCAATACATTCTCCCTCCCCCCCCCCCACCTACAAAAGGCTCTTTATCATAGGTGGCACTATGGTGGAGGGAAAAGAATATAGCATATAAAATGAGAATTGCTGAATTAAAATCTCAACAGTGTCACTCATACTGCCTGCATGAACTGGAGTAAGACAGCATCTCCCAACTTCTCAATTTACTGTCTATATAGATTGTTTCAGATGACCTGTAAGTTCCTTCCTGATCTAAAACAATGATCAAACTGTATAATACAAAAAGTTTGTGCTATACAAAATTACTTTAAATATGCTTATATTGCTTCAATATATTATTTGTGATTCTGCATGCTTTCTTTTCCTTATAAATAAATACTCCTGCTTAAACCCAAAATGGCTTGGCTATTGGGGCAGGTCGGGGGGGGGGGGGGAGAAGCATTCATGGTGGAGATGCTCAACTTTGGAATAATTCATGACTTTTCTATTATGGCATTTTAGGGCATTCAGGATATCAAAAGATGGCTTCCAATCAGATCACAGAAATAGGAATTTATCTAGAGACAGCATCCTTCACAATGGAACATTTTACTAAAGGGTACAGCCTCTCTCTTCCTTCCTGACTGTTTCTATTCATGCAGCCCTGAATCAAAAATACAGAGGAAGTCGTTAAATGAGATTTAATAATAGAGTACAACATTTAATGTATATTAATTAAATATCAGCAGATGGTAAGGAGAGTCCTTGCTGAGAGTGAATAAGAAGAGAGAAAAATCTAACTGCCATGTAATTAAGCTGAACCTGCCGAAACAATGAAGGTGTGATTACTTTTTTATTAACACATTACACTTACATGGGATGTCGAAGAATTTAATTACTATGTACCTCCTATTATGTTAATCCAAGTTGCTCTCACATTGGTTTGGTCTCTAATCATAATAAACATTATGAAGCAACTCATGTTGCATTAGTTCTATTTTTTTAAATTTTATTTTTGCAAGTTGAGAAATGGTGGTAAATCTCCATTTACTTGAAAATTTCCTCTCTCTGACCTAAGATAAATGTGTTTTTGTGCTTCAGACACTTTACACATTGGTTGTCATCTCTTACCTCTAATAATGAACACCATTAAAATTTAAGGAAGGTAGAAAATGAATGATTATTTTATTTCCTTATTATGCCTTATTAGCACATAATATTTCCTAACCAATCCTTACTAAGAATAGAAAGAAAGATTCTGGGAGAAAAGCATGAAATTGGAACTTGGGGTCATTTCAGCATATTACAAAATGTTAATAGTAATCCACTAATTAAGATGCAGCTACATTTATATTGACAACTATGATCACTTGCTTGTTTAAACTCATTTCTACTTAATGTATTACAATTCCACAGATGCTACAAAAGTCCAACTTCATACCTGTATTGTGAATTGAAGCATTAAATCAGATGATATCCCCAAATGTTAGAGTATTGGACATAGCTCCTATTTAAAAATATTATTCAGCCTAAACTACTGTCCAATATGTGAGTAAAAATGTGTTCAAGTTCTGAGAAGATATACTAACTTGTAAAATCTTCCAGAAAAAAAATATTAACCAAAAGTGAGGAACATATTTATATTAAGACCCTTTATACAGCTGACCATCAAAGGTTGGAAGGATTTGTAATGTTTCTGAGGAAACAACACTAAGGAAACCATGGATTTTTTGAAATGCTTAACTAAACAGTAGTAAGAGAAAATATTTTTTGAATTTCACAAAGAAATGTGAGTAACAGTCTTATACTACTTCAATCACAATTTATTATTTTAATGGAATGATAGCCCCTTGCAAAATATAGGATTTTCTACAATATGTTACATAATTATTTTAATACTTTGAGTTTGTTATCTATTTATAGTGAATACTTCCCACAATAATGTTAATTGCATTTTCATCCTTGATTTTTTATACTGGGTGACACTTGTACATGTGTACATGTTCCTGTGAATTCTTTTCAATTAAAATATTCTCCTGATTATTCTGTATGACTATGGTTAATTAAATAAAATAGTCTTTAAAAATTACAGTTGTAGGTCATTCAAAATCTGATGCAGAATTACGTGTAAGCATGATTGAGCTGTAACATTACAGTTTTCATAAAAGTTTTCAAGAGAAGTGATATGAGGGTTGTTGTCAAACAGATGTTTGAATGGAAATGAATATGGACCAATCAAGTAGGAAGGATAGAGATAATTGATGGATATATTCTTTATATTTCCCTGGAATCCAAGTGAAAAGTGACTTTGCTTTCTCAATGTGACAACATATCATTGATTGAAAGAAGAAGAAACAAAGAAAGTTGTGTGAAAAATACTGAAAACTAGCTCACTTTCTTAAAGATGACAAAAACATCCTATTTTCAAGCATGTAATGTATGTACGATTGATATAATCACTACAAGACTGAAAAATTGGAAATGTATACCTTGAACTATTTGGTAACTCTAGCCTAACTGTATATTTCTCTATTTGTGAATTTGATGACAGAAATTTGGATTTGATTTTGCCTAAGGACTTATTTCAGAAAAAAGAAACTGCTTTGGAGCAGAATTGGTCAAACCAAAACCTTTTTAAGAAGAATCATCAGAGTTGGGTTGCAGAAATACTTCAGATTTTACGCTATCACATGCTGCTTGGAACAGTTGAGAAGAAATTGCTTCTCGGGGAACTAAATGAAAAGGAGGAAAACTTGCTTCATGGAAGAGCTGACTGAAAAGAATGACTCTACTTGACTTTCTCTTTAATATCTATTGCTTAAAAAGTGTTGACTTTTTTGACCCCAGCCAAGGGAAAAAAAAATGGAAAAGTACTGGAATTTCTAGGGCTTTTTTGACTACTTTTTTTAACTGAAAAAAAGCTTAATAGTAGCAATAATGAAGAAAAACAACTAATGATTCCAAATAGATTAGGAGTTTGTCTATCTATAGCATAAACAGTATCTTAGGGTGTTCAAGGACATTTATAGGGCCTGTGTGGGGAGGCTCCATCAAGATAACCCAAACATATATTCTCTACTCAGGTGCCTCTATGTTAAAGATCTCTATATTTCTTTCTATGCCCCACTCCATGACAATGTCTGTGCATTGATGACAAAGTCTATTCCAGTTTTTTGGCTGGAATATTATGTTATTATTTTCCTTTTTTGGCCTTTTGATTAGAAAATTTTTCAGATAAAAAGTTAACAGTATCACCTTTGCCGATTTGTTATAAGGGAAGTACACTAATGAGGGCTATGTAGACAACTAATAGTGAAAGTATAGCACTCCTACATCAGGATTGCCCCTAGTAAACTGAGAGTAAGTTATAGCAACATGCACTTCTTGCCTGAGGAATTCCAGCCTTCCAGAATTAATTCAAGTTGGATGAGTAAACTATACTAGAGAGAAAATTAGAGATACTATTGGAGAATAATGCTCTTTCCATCACCACATTCTATACAAGCATTGCCAAAATATCTAGAGAAAGGTACTCATATATTTGAGTGGACCTTCAATGAAAACACAAAAAATAATAAAAGTTCAATATTTCAAGGATCTGTTATTTTACTACTAAGACATCATAAAAAGTCACTTGGTCACCTTGTGTAAACTCATTTTGTGAGCTGATATCACCAGAAAAATTAAGTACCTGGAAACTGTTACCTTTTTGATGAGCTCTTTATACTTATTTGGTTGCTACTTACACAGTAAGTTTCTATCACTGGATTTATACAAAACAACAACAACAACAACAACAACAAACAAACAAACAAAAAAAAAAAACTTCCAAGCTTAAAAGGGCCTGCCAGAGAATGTGTTTTTGGACTAATTTTTGGAAATCCGCAATCACTTCTGTGATATTTATAAGATAGAATAGGAGAAATTGTCATCATTATCATCATCTTCATAGCAAGTATACATATATATATTTATATTTTTGTATGCATGTATATATGTGTGTAAATGTGTATATACATATATATGTTTCCATTGCTAATATTACTACTATAATTATATAGTATGTAGTAAACACTATACATATAGACACATGATTCCTAAAAAGTCCTTCATAGCTTTAAACTTTATAATCCTATAGTTTCTCAATTTCACATTTATCAGACACCTCTTATGTACAAAATATATTTGACTAGAGGTGGGTGATAAAAATACAATAAAAACCATTTGATTTTCAGAAATTGATACTATACTACTGGACATTGCATAGAAATTAAGAACTAAATTTGAGCTGGATGAGATATTTAACAAATATTTTGAAGTGGCTGAGATAATTCAGAATAAGACTTTTCATAGGATAGGGTCAGTGATATGAAGCTTGAAGAAGTCTTAGAATACTTTTTGGCATACACATTAATTTACGTAGCTTAGAATATTTTATATTTGAAAAATCTTGAGAGGTATTCCAATTTCACAGATGAGTATAATAAGATTAAAAAAAGTGAATGATTTGTTCATGGGGACATAGCTGAACCCCAAACTCCATCTCTATCTTCTGACTCCAAGATCAATATTATTTTCACTACATTTGTCCCCATGACTACTCTTCACAATATAACTAAAAATAGGTCTTTAATTATTTTATCCCTATCTTTTATATCCCTTCTTCTATAAATTTATGCTATAGATATCCAATATACACATGATAACCTATACTCCTAGGACATAAGATGTTGCCCAGTTTACAATGATCCCTCTGCTATTTTAGCTAATTTATTTGGCTATGGGAGATGTTCAGCTTTTGGACAAAAGAAAACAAAACAATATGAGTTGCTCATGTTTTAAATATGAGAGAACTCAGTGGTGATTTACTCAGGTACTAGAGATGTGTCATGTCCTAGGTCACCTTACACTCTATACCAACCCCACAGTCTCTTCTGAAATGGAAATTAGACCTCATCAATCCAAAAGTCAGTTAACCCTCACAAGAAGTTAGATCTTTTCATCTTCAGTTATGACCTACTGTTATTCTCTGTGTATGAAATAGAATTGTGGGTGGCAGGGAAAATAGAGGACTAGATTTGAAAATCAGAGTTCTGAAGTTTCATACCAACTCTGAATCTTTCCATATATTTGACTTTAGATAAGATATTCATCTTTCTCTGCTTCAGTATTCTCTTCTATAAAATGAGAGGAGATTGTCTAGATTATCTTTAAAGTCTCATCCAGCTATATGATCCATTCTTTTTGATTCAGAGATAAATAAAAGAGAGGGGAAATTTTTCTAATCTCTAATTGTGTCCCAGCTACTGTCTTCATTTTTTTTTTTTTGGTTATTTGTCTTTTTAAGGAGTTCATAATTGGTTGATCTAAGTTAATGTCCATTGAATTTGAGGAAAAGATGAAGGAAAAGAGAAGGCTTGGGGGAGGGCAGAGAAGAACATGATATCTATCTTCAATATTTGAAATGCTGTCATGTGGAGAAATTATTATAATATGTGACATACAGAAGCTAGAACTAATAGCACAGAGTAAAAGTTGCACAAAGGTTAATTTAGGATTGCTATCAGTACCAACTTCCTTATAATTAAGACTGGTGGGCGAGAGAAATAGCCATCTTAAGAGGTGATTGGTTTCCCTCTACACCATGAAATTCTTAATGAAAAAGTTAGAAGTGTGAGATCTGGACTTTGGGAATATAATATAGTGGTAATTCATTCAGTATATTGGTAACAGTATTTGGCAATCTTGGTTCCATCAAGCTCTCAAAGTGTATGATTCTCTGACAAGTACATTTTTAAATATACCTTGTGATAACTCAAAAAAGTAAATATCAGTTATTTACATCAAAGTGGATTGAATGGTTCTGGCAATCAGAGCTTTAAATAGGAAAAACAATTATATCTGAAACTAGAAACAGCAAAGACACTGTGCTGTGATGGAGAAGATATACCATGGAGATATTGGACTAATAGTTTGAGTAGTTTGAGGAATTTGACTTCATTTTGCAAGAAATCAGCTATTTTTTTCTTATAATTCAATTTGATCAACACAATTCCAAGAAATACAAAATCTAAATGAATGAATGAATGAATGAAAAATCTCAGGAAACCAACTCCAAGTAATCCACTCATCACAATTATCAATTTTACTTGTACTCAAGGCCAGTAAATGGATTTAAAATGCTTCTTACCATTTATTTACAAAGTTCTCCTATAAAAATTAATTTACACAGGCATACTGGCAGTCACTATTACCCTCTGCTTGGAACGAAATACCCATCGACAAACCATTAGTTGTCTCACACATATTATCATCATAAATGACCAATATTTTCCCCT
This sequence comes from Antechinus flavipes, assembly GCF_016432865.1. Taxonomy (NCBI): domain Eukaryota; kingdom Metazoa; phylum Chordata; class Mammalia; order Dasyuromorphia; family Dasyuridae; genus Antechinus; species Antechinus flavipes. Next base: position 127,427,353 of record NC_067399.1, on the reverse strand, counting down.
TCTAAATCTACCATCTCCTTCTTATTACACAATTAAAGTTGAAACAGGTCTGCTCTCCAAAGCAGGGGTGCTGAAGTAGATATTAGAAAGGCCAATATGGTTCCAAATGGGATCGCTTTATAAAAATAACTTCCTAGCACCCAATCCTCAAATATTAAATTCAGAATCACAATTAATAATTCATTTTTGTTAATACAGATAATTCCCTTAGGTCATTTAAAATGTATTCTGCATGGCAAGAGGCAATTCAAGCCAACACAAAATCCATTTCTTTTGACCAATTTCTTTATTTTTTTCTGAGGTAGAATAAAACAGCTTACATAATTTGGATGAGAAAACAAAAACATTACATTTTCAAATTAAAAAGAAAAAGAGAGAAAATAAAATAAAATGAAAGTCTTTGGAAACAAGGAATATAATTTCTTGAAGAGTTTCTTAGGAAGAAGTAACATAATTAAATGGAGACTGATATACATATGTGTGTGTGTGTGTGTGTGTTGTGTGTGTGTATGTATAGATAGATTGATAGATAGATATAGATATAGTTATCACCATAATATTGTAATCAAGATCCCATGTGTGGAATAAACTACTACAAAATAACACTTGGCACTTCTGTTCACAAAATATCTCCAAGCTGCATGGACAATATATTAAGTTCAACATACTCAAATCTTATAGGAAAAAAAATAAGTTCCTAGTACTGAGGAGAAATATAATGAATCAAATGGTTAAAGAGTCAGTATTTGGAACTGTATTATCCAAAGACTGGACTTTAATGGATCTTAATCCTCTTCAGGTTTATTGAAAGTACTTGGAATCTTGGGAATACTGCAAAATCACAATTTCTGTCTTTCTCCATTATGCTCTAAGACAAAAAAGAATAATATTCATTCACGTATTCCCAGAAAAGTTTGAACCTAACTTAGCTCAGACTTCTTAGCTCTCCTATTATGATAACTCATTTCAAAAGCTTTCCTTACTAAAAATTTAGACAAAAGTCTCTTATTGCTTTCCTTTTGTGAAAAAGAAGAAAAATATTACATATATGTTAAATAATTATTATTCCTTGATAAGTTATGGATGGTTTAGAAATAATATGAACACTTTGAACCAGATGACTTCTTATGACTGGTGAAAATTGTGAGTATTCAATTTAAATGGGTTGAAACTGGTTGTAAAAAATGAAAATTATTTCCAAATAATGGAACTCAATCAAAGAAAAATGATTCCAAATGTGCAGCATTAGACTTAGCTATGTTAAATTTTTCTTCATACTTCAAATGATTTTTGCCTAATCATGAGAGGTTCATACACATAAACTGAAAGAAGTGACATGAGGAAATTTATTTTACAATCAGTTCTGACCAATGAGGAGGAATATCTAGGTAAAGTAAAAATCAGAAAACCTAAGAAGGAAGTGACTAAGTTATATGAATTTGAAAAAGATAACTTTTAAGAGTTTAGACAAAAGAGAGGTAATACTGTTTGACAGGGATTTAGTTCAGTAGTGATGTGTTGTGATCTAGTTCAGATGGATCTGAATCGGTCCCTGTTCGGGCACCAAAATGTGGTGAGCTTTTTCTTCTCAAAAAGCAACCAGGTGATAAAAGTTCAGATCTTTTATTATCTCCAATATAGCCCGGTTAGCTTAGAGGCCTATCTCTCTGCTTGGTTCCAAGAGCTCTTGCCGGTTTGTCCTTTGCTTCTGCCTCTGCTTTCTTCAGCCTCCAGCCAGCTCCATTCTTCATGTCATTCTGGTGAAATCCCGACTTGTTGCTTCTTCACTCTGAAGAACTTCTTTGACTGGCCCATTGAAGCTCTATTTATGCTCAAGAGAGGGATTGTGGGTTTTCTCCAATAGTGCTCTCTGGCCCAAAGAGCTTCAAGGGAGGTGTGAACTCATTGAACTCCAATGAGTAAAGGTGTGAACACAAGCCTTGTATTAATTAGTTCTACTTAGTACCTTGTTTCAGGTTCTGCCCAAAACATCTTCTTGTAAGATTAGATCAACTCTAATTAGTTAGCAGTTAGTAAGGATTCCAACATCTCCCCCTTTCTTTTGTTAGATGAAAACACCAAAGGAAATAGGAAATCTAATCAGATTAGTGGGTTTCTGAAGGGGTAAACATAAATCCATCAATATGGGCCAGAACTTTGTAATCGATATACATGGTATACATAAATCCATCAATATGGGAGGCATTATACATAATTTACATAAGCACATAGCAATATAACACAGGCTAGTAGTAATGTAACAAATAACAAGAATCAACCTGAAAATTTACACATGTCCATAAGTCCTAGAAATAGTCCATAAGGAATCCATTGTCCAATTAGTTCATGTGCCAGGAATCCAATAGTTCCTGTAAGCCCTGAAGTACTGCAAAAGTCTCATCAACAATTTTTCATCTCAGGGAATCTAATGATTCTTGCTGGTTTTTCAAGAACTAAAAGCTGAAGATTTTAAAGTTCTTTTGACAGTCTCATTATCAGCCATCTGATTCTTTCTCCATCTGTGGAAATATAAGCAGATCCTCTTCCCCCAGTGGTTAACCTAATTCCCTTCTATTTACCAAATTTGGGATTTGGTAATCCTCATTACCTCATCATCTGGTAATTACATTGGAGTTGTTTGCATTGGATATTGTCTTGTTGTCTTAAAAGGCCTGTATTCTTCCCAACTGTAATCCTGATTGTTTTTCTGTTGGTTGATGACATCAGAGTTCTGAATTTCTAAAGTCTCTCTGGGTGTAACCTCAGCTGCTATCATGCCCCACTTGTCCTTTGATTGATACTTTAGAGCTGGGCCCTGCCTCTCATTCCTCTGGGTCAATATACATTTAGAGGCCCAGTGAAAGCCTCCGTTAGATTTTGGACATGGGGTTTTGGGTTTTCTCTCACCCTGTCTTCTCACTCTATCTCCATATTTACAATGAGCTCTCAAATGTCCAACTTTTCCACATTGAAAACATCGATGAGTTTCTCTATAATTCCTTTGCCAAGAAGGACCTTGTCTTTCCATGTTCATCATAGTTTGGGCATAATAAGCATTTATGTCCACTGTGGCACAGCGTCTTATGATCTCTTCTAAAGGAGCATTTTTGTCTAGCCCCCATATAATTCTCTTGCAAATCTCATTGGCATTTTCCTTAGC